>NC_069798.1:35166435-35468568 GCF_027406575.1 Nycticebus coucang | reverse complement strand
GAGGTATAACCTGCAAATATTTTCTCCCATTCTGAGGGCTGTTTACTTGCTTCACTTACTATGTTCTTGGCTGTGCAGAAGCTTTTTAGTTTGATCAGGTCCCAGTAGTGTATTTTTGACACTGCTTCAATTGCCTGGGGAATCCTCCTTATAAAATATTCACCCAGGCCAATTCCTTCAAGAGTTTCTCTGAACTTTCTTGTAGTATTTTTATAGTTTCATGTCTTCAGTTTAAATCTTTTATGCAGTGAGAGTCTGTCTTAGGTAATGGTGAAAGGTGTGGGTCCAGTTTCAATCTTCTACAGGTTGCCAGCCAGTTTACCCAGCACCATTTGTTAAATAGGGAATCTTTTCCCCACTGGATGTTTTTAATTGGCTTGTCAAAGATCAAATAACGGTAAGTAGCTGGTTTCATCTCTTGGTTCTCTATTCTGTTCCAGACATCTACTTCTCTGTTTTGTGCCAATACCATGCTGTTTTGATCACTATCGATTTATAGTACAGTCTCAGGTCAGGTAGCGTGATTCCTCCTCCTTTGCTTTTATTGCTGAGTAATTTTCTGGCTATTTGAGGCTTTTTATGATTCCATATAAAATGAAGTATTATTTTTTCAAGATCTTTAAACTATGACAATGGAATTTAATAGGAATTGCATTAAAATTATATGATGCTTTGGGTAATATAGACACTTGAACAATGCTGATTCTTCCCAGGAATGAGCATGGTATGTTTTTCCATTTGTTAACATCTCCAGCTATTTCTTTTCTTAAAGTTTTTTGTTAGGTATACTCCCAAACATTTCAACTTCTTTGGCACTACTGTGAAAGGATAGAGTCCTTGACTTTTTTTTGGCTTGATTATTGTTGGTATATATAAAGGCTACAGAATTATGGGTGTTGATTTTTATTTTTTTTGTTTTTGATGTGTTATTGGATTCTGTTTGTTAGGATCTTATTGAGTATTTTTGCATCAATATTCATTAGTGATATTGGTCTATAATTTTCTTTTTTTTTATTAAATCATAGTTGTGTATATTAATATGATCATGGGGCACCATACACTTGGTTCATAGACCGTTTGACACATTTTCATCACACTAGTTAACATAGCTTTCCCGGCATTTTCTTAGTTATTTTGCTAAGACATTTACTTTCCACATTTACTAAGTTTCACATATACCACAGGTGTGATCCTATCAATCCCCCTCCCTCTAGCCACCTCCCCGCCCTCCCCACCCTGTCCCCTTCCCCCTACTCTTAGGTTGTAGCTGGGTTATAGCTTTCATGTGAAGGTCCTAAATTAGTTTCATACTAGTGGTGAGTACATTGGGTACTTTTTCTTCCATTCTTGAGACACTTTACTAAGAAGAATATGTTCCAGCTCCATCCATGTAAACATGAAAGAGGTAAAGTCTCCATCTTTCTTTAAGGCTGCATAATATTCCATGGGGTACATATACCACAATCTGTTAATCCATTCGTGGATCGATGAGCATTTGGGCTTTTTCCATGACTTAGCAATTATGAATAGGGCTGCAATAAACATTCTGGTACAAATATCTTTGTTATGATTTGATTTTTGGTCTTCTGGGTATATGCCCAGTAAAGGAATTACAGGATTGAATGGCAGGTCTATTTTTAGACCTCTAAGTGTTCTCCATATCTCTTTCCAAAAGGAATGTATTAATTTTCACTCCCACCAGCAGTGCAAAACAGTTCCTTTTTCTTCACATTAACGCCAACATCTCTGGTCTTGGGATTTCGTGGTATAGGGTAGTCTCACTGGAGTTAGATGATATCTCAAAGTAGTTTTGATTTGCATTTCTCTGATGATTAAAGATGAGCATGTTTTCATGTGTCTGAAGGCTATGTGCCTGTCTTCTTCAGAGAAGTTTCTCTTCAAGTCCCTTGCCCAGCCTGCGATGGGATCCCGTGTTTTCTTCTTGCTAATGCGTTTGAGTTCTCTGTGGATTCTGGTTATTAAACCTTTGTCAGAGGCATAACCTACAAATATCTTCTCCCATTCTGAGGGCTGTTTGCTTGCTTCACTTACTGTGTTGTTGGCTGTGCAGAAGCTTTTTAGTTTGATGAAGTCCCAATAGTGTATTTTTGAAACCGCTTCAATTGCCCTGGGGTCTTTCTCATAAAAAACTCGCCGAACCCAATTTCTTCAAGGGTTTTCCCTGCACTCTCTTCTAGTATTTTTATAGTTTCATGTCTTAAGTTTAAATCTTTAATCCAGTGATAGTCTATCTTGGTTAATGGTGAAAAGTGTGGGTCCAGTTTCAGTCTTCGGCAGGTTGCCAGCCAGTTCACCCAGCACCATTTGTTAAATAGGGAATCTTTTCCCCACTGGATGTTTTTAATTGGCTTGTCAAAGATAAAATAATGGTAAGTAGCTGCATTCATCTCTTGGTTCTCTATTCTGTTGCAGACATCTACTTCTCTGTTTTTGTGCCAGTACCATGCTGTTTTGATCACTATCGATTTGTAGTATAGTCTGAGGTCTGGTAGCGTGATTTCTCCTACTTTGTTTTTATTTTTGAGTAATGCCTTGGCTATTTGAGATTTTTTCTGATTCCATATAAAACGAAGTATTGTTTTTTCAAGCTCTTTAAAGTATGACAGTGGAGCTTTAATGGGGATTGTGTTGAAATTATATATTGCTTTGGGTAGTATGGACATTTTTACAATGTTGATTCTTCCCAGCCATGAGTATGGTATGTTTTTTAATTTAACATTCTCAGCTATCTCTTTTCATAGAGTTTCATAGTGCTCTTTATAGAGATCTTTCACGGCCTTTGTTAGGATAAACTCCCAAATATTTCATCTTCTTTGGCACTACTGTGAATGGGATAGAGTCCTTAATTGTTTTTTCAACTTGATTATTGTTGGTATATATAAAGGCTACCGATTTATGGATGTTGATTTTGTAACCTGAGACACTGCTGTATTCCTTGATCACGTCTAAGAGTTTTGTAGTACAGTCCCTAGTGTTTTCCAGATATATAATCATATCATCTGTGAAGAGCAAAAGTTTGATCTCTTCCGAGCAGAGGTAGATAACCTTGATCGCCTTTTCTTCCCTAATTGCGGTGGCTAAAACTTCCCTTGCAATGTTAAAAAGCAATGGAGATAATGGGCAGCCTTGTCTTGTTCCTGATCTGAGTGGAAATGATTCCAATTTAACTTCATTCAATATGATATTGGCTGTCGGTTTGCTGTACATGGCCTCTATCAGTTTAGGAAATGTCCCTTCTATACCAATTTTCTTAAGTGTTCTGATTATGAAAGGATTTTGGATGTTATCAAAAGCTTTTTCTGCATTGATTGAGAGAATCATATGGTCTTTGTTTTTTTAATTTGTTTATGTGCTGAATTACATTTATAGATTTACGTATATTAAACCAGCCTTGAGACCCTGGGATAAAAACGACTTGGTCATGATGTATAATTTGATGTGTTGCCGGATTGTGTTTGTTGAATATTTTTTGCATCTATATTCACTAGTGATATTGGTATATAATTTTCTTTTCTTGTTGTGTCTTTTCCTGGTTTGGGGATTAGGGTGATGTTTGCTTCATAGAACGTGTTTGGTAGTTTTCCTTCTTTTTTTGAGTAATATAGGTACTAATTCCTCCTTAAAGGTTTGGTAGAATTCTCACGTGAAACCATCTGGTCACAGGCTTTACTTTTGGGGGAGGTTTTGTATGGTTGATGCTATTTCCGAACTTGATATGTGCCTCTTCAACATTTCCATTTGATTCTGGTTAAGTCTTGGAAGGTGACGTGCTTCCAAGTATCAGTCAATTTCCTTCAGATTTTCATATTTCTGAGAGTAAATTTTCTTGTAATATTCATTAAGGATTTTTTGGATTTCTGAGGAGTCTGTTGTTATTTTGTCTTTGTCATTTCTAATTTATGAGATTAGAGATTTTACTCTTTTTTTCTTGATTAGGTTGGCCAAAGGTTTATCTATTTTGTTGACATTTTCAAAAAGCCAGCTTATTGATTTATTGGTCTGTTGTATTATTCTTTTGTTTTCAATTTCTTTTTAGTTCTACTCTGATTTTGGTTATTTCTTTTCTTCTACTGGGTTTGGGGTTTGGGTGTTCTTCCATTTCCAGTTGCTTGAGATGTCCCACTAAATTGTTAACTTCCTGTCTTTCCATTGTCCTGAGGAAGGCTTGCAGTGCTATAAATGTCCCTCTTAGAACTGCCTTTGTGGTGTCCCAGAGGTTCTGATAGTTTGTGTCTTCATTGTCATTTTGTTCCAAAAATTTGGCAATTTCCTTCTTGATCTCATCTCTGACCCAGCTATCATTCAGCATAAGGTTACTTAACTTCCATGTTTTTGTATGAGTATGCAGATTCCTGTTGTTACTCAGCTCAAGTTTTATTCCATGGTGGTCCGAGAAGATGCAAGGAATAATTTCTATTCCTTTAAATTTACTGAGGTTAGACTTGTGACCTAAGATGTGATCGATTTTGGAGTAAGTTCCGTGGGCTGATGAGAAGTATGTGTATTTGGTTTTGTTGAGATGAAATGTTCTGTAGATGTCTGCCAAATCTAAATGCTGGATGGTTAGATTTAAATCTAGAATTTCTTTACTCAACTTTTTGTTGGAGGATCAATCCATCACTGCCAAAAGAGTTTAGAATCTCTGACCATTATGGAGCTGGAGGAAATCAAGTTGCTCATGTCTGTTAGAGTTTCTCTTACAAATTGAGGTGCATTCTGTTTGGGTGCATAGATATTAATAATTGAAATCTCATCATATTGAGTATTACCTTTAACAAATATGAAGTGACCATTCTTGTCCTTCCTTACTTTTGTTGGTTTAAAGCCTATTGCATCTGCATATAAAATTGCAACGCCTGCTTTTTTCTGGTTACCATTTGCCTGGAATATGGATGATCATTGTTTCACCCTGAGTCTATATTTGTCTTTTAGGATGTGTCTCTTGTATGCAACCGATATCTGGCCTGAGTTTTTGTGTTAGAGGACAGTTTAAGCCATTCACTTTAATGGAGAATATTGATAAGTTTGGTGAAATTTTGGGTATCGAGTTTTTCAAAAGGTCAGTGGACATTTTTAATCCTTTTGCCATTGTGGAAGTTGGAGTTTGATCCGCAGTTTCTGAGTGAGTTTACTTTTGTACTAGAGGATTGTGTTGGTCATTATGGAGGATAGGTCAGAGAATATCCTGAAGAGCTGGTTTAGTTGTGGCAAATTTCTTCAACATATGAATGTCATTAAAGTATTTAATTTCTCCATCATAAATGAATCTCAGTTTAGCTGGATACAAGATCCTGGGTTGAAAGTTATTTTGCTTTAGGAGATTAAAAGTTGATGACCACCCTCTTCTGGCTTGAAAATTTCAGCAGAGAGATCTGCAGTCATTCTAATGTTCTTACCTTTGAAGGTAATAGTTTTCTTTTGCCTGGCCGCTCTCTTGGCTTTCTTTTTTTTTTTTTTTTTTTTTTTTTGTAGAGACAGAGTCTCACTGTACCGCCCTCGGGTAGAGTGCCGTGGCGTCACACGGCTCACAGCAACCTCTTAACCCTTGGGCCACGGCTCACAGCAACCTCTTAACCCTTGGGCTTACGCGATTCTCTTGCCTTAGCCTCCCGAGCAGCTGGGACTACAGGCGCCCGCCACAACACCCGGCTATTTTTTGGTTGCAGTTTGGCCGGGGCTGGGTTTGAACCCGCCACCCTCGGCATATGGGGCTGGCGCCCTACCCACTGAGCCACAGGCGCCGCCCCTCTTGGCTTTCTTTTATGTGGTCCCCTACTCCTGACTCCCAATTTCTTCAAGTCCCACGTTGGGGAACACTTTCCAAGGCTTTCTGGTGTGCCGTGTGAACGTGCCAGTGGACCAGAATGCAAACCAAGGGCAGGGACATGAGGAATGTGAGATTTCTTTATGGAGGTCAAGAAGGGGGAGAGGATCAAGGAAGGAGTGAAAAGGAAGGACAAGGCACCCTGGACACAGGCCAGACTCGGTTCCCTGGCCTGGCTGGAGCTGAAGCCGCAGCATCTATGGGACAGCCCGGGTGCTGGGTCTCAGCCTGTCCTGGGAAGGGAAAGGAAAGGAGAGGAAAGAAGGTTCCGACCACTTGTTGTGGTCTCATAAAGATCCTTTCAATTAGCTTAATTTAGCCATTCCACAATGTATACATATTTCAAAACGTCATCTTGCACTTGATAATTATATGCATTTTTGTCCATTAAAATAAATAAATTAAAAATACTATGAGACATTTTTGCCAACAAAATGATCTTTACATCAGAATGTTTTTAAAAATTACTACACCTTCGTATAATTTTTTTTTGGAAAGAACATTATCATAGTATATGTAGTTGCCACAGAGATGTGAGTTAAACATCAGTTAAAGTCAATAAATACTTTAAAGCATCCACTATCTATGAGTCTGCACTACATGTTATGAAAAATATAAAGATGAACATTACTTGGTCACTTACAGAGTAAAAGATCTAGGAGGTTAGAAATATAATATCATGAATAAAGTGAGGAGCAGTTAACTTGCATTTTATTTCAAATTTTGTCCTAAGTTATTTTCCGAGTATGTGGAAAAGCTCTTAATGGGGTTTTAGTTTTCTTTCTGATCCACTCACAGATTGATTGGCTTACATTAATTCTCTCTTTCCCACTGTCATGATCATTGCTGTCAGGCAGGGTCTTGCCATCTCTGTTCCTATAGATGACTAACTGAACTCTGCCTTCTCTCAGACTTGCTCTCTTTCTTTTTTTTTTCCTTTTAGATAAAATCTCAACTGTTACCCTGGGTAGAATGCTATGGATTCATAGCTCACAGCAAGCTCAACAACCAGCTGGTTTTAATATCTTTATTAGAGATGGGGGTCTAGCTTTTGCTCAGGCTAGTCTCAAACTTCTGAGCTCAAGTAGTCCACCTGCCTTGGCCTCCCAGAGTGCCAGGAAACCTGAAAGAAACCTGAAAGAAACCTGGTCACCTGACCAGTCTTGTCTTCTTCAACTCCACCCTCCATATATAGGTTAGAAAAACAAATTGTGGCACTACTCTGACCATGATATTCTCTTTACACATCTTGAGGGTTTCTTTGAGGTCTCTGGGGTGGGGTACAAAATGTTTTGGACATGGCATAGGGTCCTCTCTGTAATTGCATGCCCTTCCCCTCTAATCTCCCTTCCAACCACTGTCAGATTCCTGTTTTACTCTGGGAATTGTTGAAATGCCTGCAGTTTCTTAGAAACACCATACTGCCTCTCACCTCTGGGAAATTTGCTTGCATATTGAAATTTGCTCTGGGAAATGTTCCTTTGTATGGGGAATTTGCTTGCATATACATTCCTTTGTATATTTTCTTGCTGAGCTCCCTTATTTACTGTAGGCTTTCCCATCTCTTTTCCTTCATGTCCTCCCCTCTCAAAGCCCCTTGGTGGGCCTCCCTGTGTGTCACACTCATTGAATCTTCTTTACATCTGTGACCCTCCCTAGTCAGCAGCTTCTCTGGGGTTGGGCACCGTATTGAGTGGAGTTTTGCTTGGCATTTAGGAGGTTCTCCAAATATACTAGGGAATGAATGAATCCATGAATAAAGAGGCTGTGTTTTACATCCTGTGATAGCAAAAACTCATGGAACAGAAATATGAACAAATTATTGTAGGCCTAGATAAGAGAGTGAAGTTAGTACTGGCTTGAGGAATTGAGTTAGTTAACTTTTATAAGTGAGATTTCAAAAGGCAGACATAAGAATTCCAAGCAGTTGGAACAGGGACGGGAATACGCATACAGCCAGACAATTTGGCTTGCTTCCTATTATCCTCAAGCTTAATGACATAAAAACAATTCATTATTATCTGTCAAAGTTCTGTTCTGTCATGGCTTAGCTGGGGAGTTTTTCCTTCGGGTATCTTAAACAGTTGTGCTCTCTGGCCGCCATCACCTGAAAGCTCAGTGAAGCTGGACATCCAAGATGCTGGCATGTGTCCAAGATGTCCTGTGTCTGGAACCTCAGTGCTTGTCTCTTGTGGCCTTCTTACATGGGTTCCAAAAGGCAAAGGTTGAATGATGCCAGGCCAGATAAGTGTTATATCACTGAGGAGCACTGCATTGCTTTGGCCTATTGTAGCAATGAAAACTGCTGTAAGGTCTCTCCAGATTTAAGTCCTAGAGAAAAAGACTTTACCTCTTTTTAGAGAGGGGCAAGATCACAGTATTGAAGACATAAGATGTTATGTACTGCTGCAGACTTCTTGGAAAATACACCCTGCCATAGGCTTTTTCTGGGAATGGTAATGAATGCATGCAGGTTTAGAAGAAGGAGAATAAGGGGTTAGTCTCCCAGAGGGCTTTGAGGGCACAGCTCACTGGAGTTTTACTAACAGGTATATGCCATTCTATCAACAGGTGGTTCGTGGGTTTCCATGGGGCATCTTAAACATTTGTGCTCATTCTGCCAGAGTACCTGCTGTCTTTCAACTCCATAGAACCTTTAGGTGTGCTCTACATTGGCCTATTTTGCTGAAATTGTGTGTCTTAGAATATCAAGTTGTCTCTTAATTTTTTACTTTTACCACTGTTATTCATCTTGAGACAAAATGGAGGCAGAGGAAACTTAACAGGCATGTCTTCTGTAATATTTGATAGATTTCCATGAAATTTAGTGTACATGTAGGGGTTTATAGAAACAACAGATTGCATTGGGTGATGGTTACAGTTTCCTGAACTGCTAGGACAGCTGTCTGTGAATATCTTCCAAAAAATGTCTTGCAGTAATTGATACTCTGCTAGAAGCTAATGCATTGGCAGGAGGGCTAAGAATTTAAGAAAGCTATGTAGTGATTTGGTCAGTGACAGACATAAATTTAGATACAACTGCCATTTTAGTGGAAGTTTTTCCCCTCTGCCAAAGTTTCTGAATATTTCCAGTTTATTATACTTAGATAGGTACAGCCTCTGGGTCCAGGAAATTTTAGGAAGCTTTTTAAAAAGCCAGAACCCAGGAAGTAACAGCCCATCTGTCTCTTATTTTGGAGTATTTTTTAAAAAGAAAAATCATTTTCACTTTTAATGCCCACCGCTAAGCTATAATGCAAAATGACACAGCAGGCTACTCCGATAGGTGATAAAAGTCTCTGTTAATTTCCAATCCAATGCGTAACTTATCTACACAATAACATCAGTGCCATGGAAAATGGTATTACTGTACTGAACTTTGGTGTCACTTTGATGGCCACACTGAGACAGTTTCTAAGAAAAAACCCTCTAAAATCATTAATGCATTTCTTACTAGGGATGTATTTTTTAGCATGATGTTTCCACATGAGAGTATTTTTTCCGTGAGGACTTTGCGCTTAGTACCAAAAGTATCGCACTTCTCCTGAGCATCAGGCTTGGGTTTTGTCTTCCAAACATAAAATAAATATGACTGCTAGCTTTTTTTGTTTTGTTTTGTCTCTCAGAAGATTGAAGACAAATACGTGCTTCTTCTTCAAGTACATGCACTATATTATACTACGTATGTTTTTGAATTTTACTTTAAATCTTTCTAGGGACAACTCGGCATACAACAAATAATTAATTACTAAGTGAATTAATCTCCTGTTGATTTTTTTAGTATTCACTTACTGTATAGTTGCTTAACTCTACATTTGAAAGTGGAATTTATTAAAGAACTGGAAAAGTAGGAATTTGCAATCCTGCTTCTTGATTCATGCAGATTCACTGTAGGGTGAATTAAAGCATGTAAGTTTGCCTTAAATAATGTGTGGTTATGGGCATGGGTTAGGAAACATCGCATTTTTTGAAAAAACTTGTGGTAATGTAGTTAGGACTTCTGACTTCTCCATGTGGGGACTTTACTTCCAAATCAACTTCAGTTGGTAAATAGTATAGGAAGCTGAATTCTGGCAGGAACTCTGAATTACTTTCTGTTCATTGACAGCATGTCTACAGAAATCTTATATGTTTTATGGATAGTAACATATATCTTCCCTGCTGAGGCTGTCAGGTAATCTGTGAGACGTGAGGCCAAGAACAGTGTCTGCTACTATATTTATGTGCCAAGAGAAGGGAGAAGTTTTGATGGTACATATATTTAATATTTGCACCATTGATTGATCTAAGTTAGGAAAGTGTTTGGATTAAAGAGAACAGATAATTCTAATGAAGCCCCCAAACTTTGATACCAAAACTGTACTCATTCCATTTGTGTCTTTATTTATAAAATATATAAAGTATTCCTGTTGTTTAGCCTATGGGTTTAGGCACATTATAGAAACAACAAACAACAATTTATGATGGAAATAAACCACATTTGTAGTTCACCACCACCCAGTGATGACACTGACTCTCAATCTCTTTGACTATGGATTCAAAACACAGTGACAGATAATACCCAGCTGTCTGTCAGAAATAAATTTCTGGATTAAATTAATAGGTCTTTAGCTCAACCCAGATAATATAGTGGCAGTGTTGACAGCATAAGGCCATGACTCTGAGGAATTTACCAGAAATGCATCCTCACTTATTGCAGTAACACTTCAGAGAATCAAGAAAATGAAAGTGGGTTTTGGTCAGTTTGCTCACACCTATATTACATAATAGGAAATACGTACTATTTGTCACAGAAATGCCTTTTTGGGGGGACATGAGTACAACTTTGAATCTATCAATTACTCAAATGATGACTAAGTTGTAAATGCCAACCTGGATATAATAAATACATATAAGAGGCTATTTTTCCCCTTGAAGAGTAAGATGCTGGTAACTCTCTTGTTGAGTTCAGCATCTACTTGGGAAGATGAACTTTGGAAAAAAACAAAAGTGAATTACAGAGACATAATATTGGAAGTCTCATGGAAGTTTAAAAGGAGACCTGATAAGGAAATTTGAGAAGAGAGGAGAAAGTTATCTTTCTGCACCTTTGTCATCTCTCCTCAGGTACCCTGGTGCCTGGGGATCATCTACCGCTAAACATCTCGCCAAATAAGCAATATATGACGCCCTTCATATCTGAGCCACTGTTACTTCAGTATTCTGTTATTTGCCCTTGAGAGTGTCCTGAAATCCACACAGGCTGGTCTAGATGGGTGCTCTGATGTAGTCGGGCTTGTGCAGCATTGTCTAAAACATTTCCTTGGGATGTTGGTATTTTTCAAATGCTCTGTACTTTGACCCAGTTAAAGCACATAGTTACTAATTCATAAAATATATTTTTATTGAATCATTCTATGAGCTAGGCACTGGGAACATAAAGATTAAGGTGATGTCCTTCCCTTTTCAGGGCTCACAGTCTATGGCATGCAGTTTGTGGGGAGACAAAAAGCCATTTAATTTTAATGAATGATGCTCAGATATTGTAGATACATAAGTAAAAATAAAGGGCAAGTGGCATGGAAGGGAGATAGTTAGAATGATCTCCCCAAAGAAAATTTCCCCAGGATATTTTAGAGTCCTTTTGTAGGAACATCAGAATGCAGTTCTCATTTAATAGCCCCCCTTTTCTCTTGCTTACATCTAATGCTTTGTGAAGGGCATATGGAAATATATGAGAAAATTTTCTGTCAGGAGATTAAAAGAAAGCCCTAAAAATAAAGATACTTTATTTTTATAATTTTGTATCTAATATCTATAATATTAGGTACAAGGAACTGGCCCGTCTCTGCTATTCACTTATCCCTTACCATTGTGATCACTTCTGTCCTGAATTCTTTTCCCCTCATTTCTCAAATGAAGATGATAAAGTCCTAATTTTCAGCACAGATGTGAGGCTGGCCCAGAGAGGTGGTATTGCAGAATGTGCTCCCTGGGACAGAAAGATGTCAATTTGGTGACAGGCATGAGCAGAAGGCTCAGGGAAACTGGAGGGGGAAAAGATAAACCAACTGAAATAACAATAGAAAAGCCAACAAAGTTTGCCTTGTGCCAGGCGTTTGCCTAAGTCCTTTACTTACATGTTTAACACTTAAAATGTTAACACTTAACATATGTTTAACACTTAACTTTACTTTTTAGACTAATCTTTTAAGGTGGATACTATTAATATCATCATGTTACTAATGGGTAAACTAAGGTCCAGGGATGTTAAATATCTTGCCTTGAGTCATTGAGTTAGGATTATAACTTAATCACTTGTAACACTCTGTGTTTTGAATTCTGGTTGATTAATACTATGTAGGAACTGAAATTGTGAGTGAGACAGAAGATAATTTCCAAATGCAAAGTTTAGCATAGCAGGTGTTAGAGAATACTGTTGTGATTTCTTGAGTCTTTAGTCCGTGTATTACACTTTCAGTGCTTTGCTGTGAAGGGCCACATTTTTAATCTGTAACTGATAGGAAGAGATAAAGTAACACTTATGGGCGAGGCTGATAGAAATCATTTGGCTATGAGAAGAAAGTAATTATTTTATTTTGAGCCTCACTTTTTATTTTTGATCCCCAATCTTTCAAGTTGGGAGTGAAATGCAGGAAATAGTTTAGCTGAGAAAAGATAGACTAATTTATCAGCAGTAAGAATAGAGAGGAGTAAGTGGATTTAAACTATGAAGAAAGGTGAACCAACAGAATTTGATGATTGGGTGGGAAGAGAGGAAAAGAAATAGACAGAATTGGGTTTCTGGTTCAGGGAATTGGGTACATGGTCTCTTCATAGACGTAAAGAAAACAAAAGAGGTACATGTTTTCAGAAATAGAATAGTGGGATCATTTTTGACATGCTAAATTTGATGTGCCTTTAGCATGTTCATGGAGGTGTTCACTATTATTAGTTCTAGAGCTCATGAGAAAGATCTGCCCAGAAATCCTCAGCATATGGGAATTTCTGGAGTCATGGGAATAATTCAACTTATCAAGGAAGAAAAAATAAACAGAAAAGGGAAATAAAATAAAACCTAGATAGAGAGAAAGTCCCTCTAGAAAGGCAGAAGAGTAACCAAAGTGCTGGTGTTTCCAAGAAGCCCAAGAATAAAGAGAGCACAAATGTTTCAATGAAGAAGTGCAGACAGCGTCCACAGTTACTGAAGCCACATAGTCTGTGGAGTAAAATGTCTCTTGAATTTAGTGACAGAGACCCTTTTGACCTTTGGGAGATGAGTGAAGGAGGCAATGGAAGTGCAAGGTGAGAGCAAGTGAAGACACCATGAACAACACTTTCAGGGTGCTGAGCTGTGAACTAAGACATAAGGAGGTGTCTAGAGGGAACAGACTGGGGATATTTAATGTGGATTAGAAAAGCCAGTAGCAAAGGGACTTTTAAAAATAGAGAATGGAGAGGGAGTATTCTGAGTAATGAGAAAATGGATATAAAATAAAAAGCATTAACAAGTAGCAAAACCAAATTCTTTGTATTCAGAAACATGTTGGGACTCCTGTCTAGGATGGCTTCCCTGGATGCCCCAAAGGGACTGATAGAAAAGGTACATTAATGTGCTTTTAAAAGAATGTGGTTTCTCTCTCAGAAAAGGATCACAGGACCCATGATGCTTCCAATGTAAACATGGTCCACTCTGTGAGCAAGGATGGTTATTAACAATGCCGACTAAAACAATAGGCGAGGAGAGGGAACACGTAACACTGTCAAGTTCAATGAGTCTGGGCTGACAAACCTTCAGCCTGTGAAGTGGAGTATAAAATAAAGTTTCTTTGACAAGGAGATATCCCAGTGACCTGTGTATATGAAAATGGCTTGGGAGAATAACAAATGGGAAGAGAACCACAGGACATAGAATAGGATACAAGTCCTTGAGTAGCTGTGACTAAATATATATATTTTATATGTGTATATATATTTTGAATCAGATTCTTGCTCTGATCACCTTGGCTAGAGTGCAGTGTGATGTCAGCATAGCTCACTGCAACCTCAAACTCCTGGGTTCAAGTGACCCTCCTGCCTCTTCCCAAGTAGCTGCAGTTCACCCTGCCAGCTAATTTTTCTATTTTTGTAGAGACGTGGTTTCACTCTTGCTTAGGCTGGTCTTGAGTTTCTGACCTCAAGCAATCCTCCTGCCTTGGTCTCCCAAGGTGTAAGCTACACCACCTGGTCTGGTTTCTCTATTTTTAAGAGAAGGATGCTAATTCACCTATGCTCCTTTTCATTCATTCATTTTTTAAAGCTAACAATTAATTTAGCTCCATCAATATGCCAAGTACTATGTTGGGCTCCGGAGAATCAAAATGGAATAAACACTCATTCCTAACTTCATGAAGTCACAGCTGCCAAGGTAAATCAGATATAAAAACAAACTATCCTGGGGCGGCGCCTGTGGCTCAGTGAGTAGGGAGCCGGCCCAATATGCTGAGGGTGGCGGGTTCAGACCCAGCCCCAGCCAAACTGCAACAGAAAAATAGCCGGGCATTGTGGCGCGCGCCTGTAGTCCCAGCTGCTCGGGAGGCTGAGGCAAGAGAATCGCGTAAGCCCAAGGGTTAAGAGGTTGCTGTGAGCCGTGTGACGCCACGGCACTCTACCCGAGGGCGGTGCAGTGAGACTCTGTCTCTACAAAAAAAAGAAAGAAAGAAACAAACAAACCCCCAAACTATCCCTGTATCATGTGGTAAGTGCTATCTGTGATAAAAATGCACAAGAAGAATCATGCATGCCTAATCCATCCCGGACTCAGGCAAAACTTTATAGAAAAGGTATAAGCTCTTTCCCTTATTTTGAAACTATATAAAATAAACTAGTCTATTTTGTTCTTGCTCTTTCTCCAGATTTTGATGAAATCCTTATCATTTGCACTTATTGACCACATTAAATGAATGTGTTTATCAAGTATCATGGGATTCTACAGCTGGATTACACCTCAGCAATCATGCACTCTCTAATGTTAATTGAGAAGAGCTATTTCAATTTAATTTCAAAGTTAATTTCTCAAGCTATTATCACTCATATAGTCAGCCACTTTTACATCCCTCTAAAATGGTTATTTTCACTTTTTACATAGTGTCCTTCATTTGTATACACACACACAGACATCCACATACACCATATTTGTATAGTCATTGATGCAAAACTATAACCACTTTTTCCCCTATCATTGAATTAGAAATGTTTTTTCCATGTTATCAGACAGGTTTTGAAATTTTCATTTTAATTGCTGCATGCTGTTCTTGACATTACTTAGTAAATAAATTCTGTAATTTTGGATAGGTACAACCATTCCACTGTAAAGATGAAGAACCTGAGTCCAGGAAAGATACTGCTTTGAGTTTCTTAGAATACTTTCTTTTATGTCATATTATCACATTCATATGTAAGATGAGAGTTTTAGCTGATAAAATTATTTAATTTTTATTTTATTTATTTATTTTTTTGTAGAGACAGAGTCTCACTATACTGCCCTCGGGTAGAGTGCCGTGGCCTCACACGGCTCACAGCAACCTCCAACTCTTGGGCTTAAGCGATTCTCTTGCCTCAGCCTCCCGAGTAGCTGGGACTACAGGCGTCTGCCACAACGCCCGGCTATTTTTTTGTTGCAGTTCAGCCGGGGCCGGGCTTGAACCCGCCACCCTCGGTGTATGGGGCCGGCGCCTTACCAACTGAGCCACAGGCGCCGCCCAATAACAGTTTGCTCTGTTTTCTTTTCTTTTTTTTTTGCAGTTTTTGGCCAGGGCTGGGTTTGAACCCACCACCTCTGGCACATGGGGCCAGCGCCCTACCCCTTTGAGCCACAGGCGCCACAAAATTATTGACACAAAGTCCTCTAAGGTGAGTTTCTTTAATTCTGGTACAGCATTCTGTATTCTTAAAATCATATTTTCATGTTTTCAATTTGTCAAAAAAGCTATTTAGAGAGCCAAGGCTGAACGAAAGCTTGGATCTCATAATGCCAAATTGAATATGCATTTTCCACCCAGGGATAAATAATGCCAGGGACAAACTTCCTCCCTTAATTACTAAGAAGTTTCACATATAATTTCAATTTCTTTTAAAAAAATTTCTTTTAGTCTAATTTTCATTTCAAGATTCCAGAAAAATATATTTGGCTCTGCTTCTCCTCCACATGCTAGAGGTAAAGGGTAACATCTCAGCTAAGGAATCTATGTTTAGAATCTTCAACCTTGTTCCAATCTGTCTTGAAATATGCTTTTTTTAAATGCAGGCATGTTCAATACACTGGATAGACTCATTCGGGGACATTTTTTGAAACCCTGTTTCTGGAAGTCGTGAGATTAGTCAGGTTGAAGGAACATGGTGCTAAGAATTGGGACAGATAAAGAAGGGCAACGAATAAGTCAAGGTGAGGAAACTTCCCCTTCCAGCATCCCAGCAATCACATTATTTTAATTTTAGAATTTCGAACAGAAAGCATATTTTTTAACATTTTCTTTCATAGGTTGGGAAATTCAAAGTTAGAGTTGTCCACCTTTCCAGAATTTATCAAGGGGTGCCCACATCCATGCTTTTTTTCTTTTTTACTTTATATCTACTGCTTTTTGTCAATTTATGGGATAATTATTGATCTACTACTGTTATAATGATGTAAGATGAATGTCCATGTAGACAAAGAAAAAAAATAACGGGTACATTATGACGTTACCTCAAGACGTTACCAGTTCACATTGTGTAGAAAGAAACACAGAAACTCAAGAGCTCAACCGTGACATTTGGTGAGTAGGTCTTAGGGTAGGTTTCACAGAAGCCTGGTCTGGATGAAATGGACCTTGTGAAGGTGTGACCAAACCTTATCACTTAGAGAAAGGATAAGGTTTGAACCGGCATGTGGCAGTTGGGGAAAAACCTGTGACTGCAGAAAACGTTCTTTTCGTTCTTTACAATTGTTTTAATATTCTCTTTTTAATCCATGTGAATAACTTTAGGCAAGTTGTTTAGTCACTCTTGTCCTGTTTCTTTAGCAGCAAGGAGGGAATAACAAAGCAAGGCTGTGTTACAGGAAAACAGGGTGGCATTGTAAATTTGAAGCATAATAAAGAGTTTTATTCACAAAAGGGGAAGGAGAATATGCTCCACAAAGTTCTACAGCCAGAATTTCAAAGCATCATTGTTGCCTAATGATGGTTTCAGCTTTGTTCTCGGTGGATATATAGTTGGAGTTTTGAAACTGAAAAATATCTGTTACGTTTTGCCTGGATCAAAGCATACATAAAGCCTGATCGAATGGAAAAAAAGGCAAAGATACAGGCAAGTGCCTCAGCATGACAATGAACAGCCCTCAGGTTTCTGATTAATGCCCTAACCCGTTAAAATGCTCTGAACACTTTGTAAGTGGGGACTGAAAAATCCAACAAAATTACCACACACACGCACATACTGACACACACATACCTAAAGTGGGTGCGCACAGCCTACTAGGATATCAGAGCTGCTACAGATAGAATCACCATGATTTCGAGCCCTTCTCTGCAAGGTCCCAGGCTACGCCCCAGCAGAAATGGTATCTGCTAGAAGAGTGAAGCTGCACAAAGTTAGGAAACTGTAAGAGAAGATGAAGATAAGAAAAGTCTGCTTAAATAAGAACCAGTCTGTATAACAAAATCTAGAGTTTTTTACTCTTAGGTACACAATGAGCTTCTTAAGATGAGAACGTTTTATGAACAGATTGAAATGTCTTCCAAGGAACTTATAAATTGTTTGCATATAAATGAGATTTTTAACGAGGACTAGAGAAGCTTTTCTAAAAATGAGTCAGACTGGTGTTTCTGTTAACATTTGGCGGAGGGACATCTTCCTTTTCTCCTAAGCTATATTTTCTAATGGCACCCACTCTCCCCAATACACACACACACACACACAGAGAACCCAAACAGTTATCTTTTATCATGATTCTGGACATACATGAAACTAGAACCTGTTATCACTAGTGTAAATTCCAGTCAAACCTGGAAAAGTCGTCCTGGGAATGATCATTTTTGCATACTTTTACTATAAGGGCATCCTATCTTCTTTGATAAAAAACTGATTAATGTCTAGTTCTAATCTTAGACTTCCCAAGTTTTCTCTTTACCTTTCTCAACAATTCTCTAATATTTCCCAGCAATGTAATGAATGTTGTTTCTTCCTGCTTAGAGGGCAATTCCTTGAAGTCCCAAAGTCTCTTTGCTACATATGGGTTACATGTAAGAAGACAGATGGAAAGTAGAAAATTCAGTTTAAAAAAGATACATGGTTTTCGAGCTTCAAAATTAAAACAAAAAAAAGAGTAATACCTAATTTGATTTGCTCCTTTTTTCTTCCTCACTACATTGCCAAAGCTTTTGAATGTTAAAAATTATATCTTATGTTTTCATTTCATTTCTTTTCTTCCCACTCTCACAATATTTAGCATAAAGTCTTATTCTCAGAAAATGCTCACTATATATATTTTGATAGACAATTTATTTAGTAAAGCGATTAGTTTATCAACATGCTACAGGCATTCTCTTGATTCTTCATAGTAGTTGGAGGTTTTCCATGGAGACACAAGAAAGCTTTCAGGGACCATGGTGTATATATCCTCATCTCCTGTACATTAGTTTAACCTTACTCTCTGCACAGGCTTTCCTATAGATTGCTGCTTCACTTCTGTTTATTGGATTAAAAAAAAACAGTTTCTATTGTTAGCCAATAGCTCCTCATTGTAACATGAAAGACAAACTCTTTCCCTATGTGGTTGTAGGAAAAAAATTAAGAAAACCACTTACCTGGTCAACATTATTTCATAGGGTGTTTGAGGAATAAATCAGGCCTGGCATGACCTTCATTGAAATTTCAGATTTATTTACAAAGGTTTGTGCTGATCGCTTTATCTACCAGAGGCTCTGTTTCCCCTTGGTGACTCATAAGTAATGTGGTCCACGCAAACCCCTGTAAATAGAGCTAATATTTCAAGGGAGGTCAGCCATATACTTGTCACCTGAGAATTAGATGATGGCTGACTACCAGGGGGATATGAAATTTATCTTTGTGAGGGAGGAGAGGGATTGAGTGTCCTAGAGAGCAATATGCAGGGCTCATGAATCCTAAGAGGGATGAGGTACATCCTACTGTTTGTGCTGTATGTTTCTACTTATGGGCAGAGATTAACAAATCACTCTAGTTCAAGTCTTAAATAGTCTAAAAAATCATCATTGATTTTGTTTTCAATTTATTTGTATTTTTTCCTTTGAACCACTAAATCCAGTGGTCTCCAAAGACTTTGTATTCACCGGCAGTAAACAGATCTTGAACTTGGTTGCCTCAAACTGGTTCTACCAATTCACTCCATTTGTCTTACTTTCAGTCTCCCACCACATCCCTCTTCTTCCTTACTTCCTGATTGGAATACCTCTGTCTCTATGTATTCACTATGGATGGTGAATCCTAAGTCTTTTCCTCTAACTCTACTGTGGGCTCTATAATCAGCAGCCACCTTCATTCACTGCTCATAGACTTCTCCAGCCCGTGCAGAAAGACAACCTGCCCCCATGTGTTTTAAGAGTAAATGTAAAAGATTTCAGAAAATAAAAACACTTTCTCTTTGTAAAATGTACAAAATCCTGTGCTTGAGGATTTCTGATCTTTGCTTTATAATTTATAATTGCATTAAACTTTATAATTCCAACAAAGATGTCCAGAAGGAAGCCAGATGATAGTACTAGCATTAATTAAGAAATACTTATCAAATGCATTCACTTGCTGCTGGTTGCTACATGAGATCACAATATTGGCCTAATCCTTTCCTCAATGGATTTGAGGAAACAAGACTAATATTTTGGAAAAGAAAATACTGATCGGCCGGCGCCTGTAGCTCAAGGAGTAGGGCGCCAGTCCCATATGCCGGAGGTGGCAGGTTCAAACCCAGCCCCACCCAAAAATCACAAAAAAAAAAAAAAAAAAAAGAAAAAAGAAAATACTGATGAACGCAAGTCTATATAAAACTAGCCGTGTGATATGGACTTCAGTGACACTCTAAACACATATGTGGTCATGCCATTCTCTATTGTCCTGGGGGATAAAGTTCAGACTACTTTGTATGACCACAAGAGCTTCCTTACCTGGCTCTGTTCATCCAACTGTGTTTTGATTATGGCCCAGAAAGCCTATCTAGCTTCACTGGACACATACAAATTACTATTATATTTATTTCAGCATGAGGAAACTAAAGATAAATAGTCTCTATTATAAGATGATACGGTATAGTTACAGGTAAGGTTCTTTTCAAATATATCATTATACTGACCTTTATTGCTCAGCTTGGGATGCCATTCATGACCATCTCCAACTGGAAAATATCAGTGTCTCAAATCCTTGCAGAGCTAAGTGAGTTATTTCCATTCTGCGCCCAGGCACCACTCTGCTGCGTTTTAAGTTATCTCTTTATCTTTCCCCCACCCCTCACCAATAAACGATGAACTTTTTGAGGGCAAATACTGTGTGTGTGTTTGAAATCCATAGTGCTTCACACCAGCATGTTTTGTGGGTGTTATGAGTGCATACGTTCTCAGAAAGTGGCAGCATGATCTCCTACATGAATGGAAAATGTGGCCACCTTGTGAGACTTGAGAGCCACTGAACAGAAAAAACCCTCACAACAACACATTCCCAGCCAGGACATTCTACCTCTGGAGCAGGAGAATCTGCTCATACTCCATGGGTTAAGGTTGCTTTGGTACTGAAACTCTGGCCCAGAACAAGTCACTTCCTTTTACGTTTACCATAACACCCTGTATCATCATGTTTTACCAAATCCTAGGAATACAGGAATTGAGAAGAAAGGGCTGGGGGTCAGATGCCTTTCATGGAGAAGGTGAATTTGGTGAAGGTTTGAAGACTGGGTGAGAGGATGATCTAGGAGACAGAGGTCTTCCAAGCTCAGGCTGAAAAGGTCCACTGGAGGGAGGAGTCTGGCATGTTCGGGGACAACAGCGGGTACAGTTAAGCAGCATCTCTCCAGATGGGTCCTGGTAGAGGCTCAAAGCTGGGGCAAATGACTGAGCTGTGGCACAGGGGGCATAGCACTCAGCACAGCCTCTCTGTGTGATTGGAAACTCGGTTCAGCAGCATGCAAGCAGATGAAAGGGAACTTTCTCTTAATGAAAATTTTTTATGCTTGCTTTGTTTTAACTTCACTCCTATGCTGGGGATCTGTTGCGTGACTGGAGACATGAACAAACAGCAGCTTTGCCGTGGGTGTAAACTTGCTCCTGTAATTATTAAGTCAAGAAACAGACTACATGGGATGGAATGGCATGTAGCGAAGTTCTTTATTTAGGGGTTTGATTTTATACCTTTCTAGTCATGTACACACTTAATCTGTTAGTTTCACCATTACCTCAATTTACCTATCTGAAATCAACTAGAAAGGAAATATCCTGTTACCACATCAACGCAATCACTTTTGCAGTAAACATCTTCTTCTAGACACTGACTAATCTCTGGTCAGGTGTCTAAACAAAATCATAAAGAAGAAAGTAGCCACAGGGGAACAGAGTTAATGGAAGAATATCTTCAAGCATTCACTCAGTTTACTCAGTATGAAGTAACAACTGTGTCTTTTCCTCAAGGCGGAGCACCTATAGACTTCTGACAATATGTTGTTAAAATAACGTCAACCTTCTGACCCATATCTTTGAGGAAGGGCGGCATGCCCTTTGATCTCAGGCTTCACGGGTGCACAGTTTCAGAGAATGGGCTTGTGTAATTTTAAAGTCCAGGCAAGCCAACTCTGCGTGTGTCCCAGGGGGGCTTAGGTCCCTTAAGCCTCTGGAAAAAATCAAGCCATTTTAAAACTCACACTGAGTTCACTTTGTGTGCTTGATGTAGGCTATGTTTATTTCTAAATATTATCCTACAGGGATCTCCAGCTGTTTTTCAAATGTCCAGAAGCACAGGCCCTGCTCTACGTTTGAAGTATGAAACACTCTAGGTGAGGGTTCATGGTGTAAATGAGTATGGAGAACAAGAGAATGTTCCCTGCCCCTGTCCAGGAATTGCTCAGTGTGGGCTTCTTGATGGAGTAGTTGAAATAGAGGTAGAGCTGGGCTATGGGTTGGTAGGGAACAGGAGAGTGGTCCTGGGAGGAATGGAAAGGGGAACACCATGTGGCCATAGGAGGCAGGTGCAGGAGGGAAGTTTCACAGAATCACCTTTATAGCATGTGACTCAGAACATCTGCCTCTGGGCAGGGCCCTGGCATGCAGGTAGAGTTGAAAGCAGGCAGGGGAGATGGCAGACATGTCAGTTTATAACACCATGCTTTACACTAGCACTTTGCAGTTCTCGGAAGCTTCTCCATTATTTCATTGCATCCTTATGACATTCATGGGTTTTATTGCTCCATTTTACAGATGAGAAATGTGAGAAAGAGACAATTTAGAGTTTCCACTAAGATAATATTACCATCTAGTAGAGATTTAAGTCTAGACACTAAGACTTATGTCTCTTAACTTGGGGCACTTCTTGCTAGCGTCAAGCAGGGGAAATTTAATTATATCTCAGCAGGGACAATTTAAATAATTCTCAGGAGATGGTATTTTTCTTTCTAACCTTACGGATGGAGAAGCAGCCAAAACTCTACCAGGCATTACTAGTCACTCTGGGCCTTGTTGACTGTCATCTCTGACTGAACCGGTGGTTTTTTTTTTTCCAGTTTTTGGCAGGGGCTAGGCTTGAACCTGCCACTTCTGGCATATGGGGCTGGTGCTCTACTTTGAGTCACAGGCACCACCCTGAACTAGTGTTTTAATAGTGCTTCATTAAACAGGAAACAGTGCAGGGCCATGCACACAGTAGGTGTTCCATAAATATTTGTTGATGATGGGAACGCCATACAACTGGCTCACAGCATGCCTTTCATACCTGGCTGTCTCAGAAAGGACAGGGAGGAGATTGAAAATAAAAATCTCATCAATAATGGAATCTGTTGTTTTTCCTTCCCTGCCCAAGGAGACTTTGGTTCCTCAGTTGTATTTCCAGTATTTTAAGACAGGAATAATTTTCACAGTTGTGGGTACAGCTGGCGAGATGCTGTTTTAATACAAAGGAAAATGCTAGAATAGAATTTAAGAATATTAAGAAGGGGTTTGGTTTCTGACAGAAATATTAGCTGTAGAGGCCGGTATGAAGATTTTAGAGAAATTTAATTAAAATGTAATCTTCTTTCTAATTAAAGTATCCTTTAATTAAACTTAAAATTAAATTTGCTTTAATTGGAGGAATTTAAAGGGTATTACCTTTTGAGTGTCAATCATTGTGAAAGAAAAAAATTATGCTGCTTTGTCTAGTTTAAAATGAGGACTGATGTCAAATTTCTAGAAAAGTAATAAAAATGCTGTATTTAAATATAAATCAGACCTTCTGGGTATTTGGCTCTCTATATTCGTGCAGTTCAGAAACATTTGGCTTGAATTGCAGTTTCCCTCTGCGTGGGAGACCGACAGAGGAGCTCAGGTTTAGACCACCAAGGGCCTTCATATGACATTTTCACGTTTCATCCCCCTTATTCAATTTCCCCCTCTGGGTGCTGTCCCTCTCCTTGCTAGAGAGCTCTAAAGTCTCCCTCATGCCTCTTTTAGAGAACCTAGTCAAACAATATGTCTTTAGAAATGGTTGCCTCCTGACATTCTGTGGGTTTCAAGACCCTCGTTGCTTATCATTTCTTTCAAGCCCTTTTCCAGGTGATAGGTCAGAATCCTTTCAAGCCACACCTCAAAAACTCAGGCTGGACAGTGAGTTAATTTCTTCTCCCAGTATGGCTCCCTCTGATGTAGTCCTCGTTTCCAAGGATGGCATATCATGTCTTTATGTCAGTTAGACTCAAAAGAAGAAGCCCTTCTTTCTCCTTATGGATTGTCATCAATTACCAGGTCCTTCAGAGCAGCCTACAGGACTGACCTCAGCTTAGGTCCTTATCTCATCCGTAAAGGGTGAGAGCAATAACCTCTCCATAGGTTCTGCCTGTTGCCCCTCTTTCCCTGATCTATGCGGCACATTCCTGGCAAATCATTAAGCTAACAATACTGCTCCTTGTCTTTGGACTAAATGCCAAACATCTAGCTCTGGCATTCAAGGCCTCCAAAGGTGTGGCTTCAACTTACCTTTGTGTTCATCTCTTATGACTTTACTAACACATGTATTCTGCTCTCCCCATGCTAGTTATTCCTTGCCCCTTAAACAAGTCTCAAAGTTTTGGGCTTTCTTGCAGAGGGAAATTGCAGTTCAAGCCTTACCTTCCTTCCACACCATTCTTCCCGCCTAGAATGCTTCCTCTTGTCCTGTCCTTCAAGACCCTCATGAAACTCCAACTCCTTCACAAAGCACACCTTTGTCAACCTGGCTTAGTGTGATGGCTCCTTGCTCTGCAGCCCTGTCACATTTATTCTGCATACTAGTGCCTACATCCTTTATTCATGTTTATCTCGTGGTTGACAGTTTCTAAAGCCTGAATTCCCACTTGATTTCCAAAGCCAGCTGTGATGCCTCCCACAGAAATGTTACTATTCATTTCTCTTATCTGACTGATTTGAGGACCCATAAGGTTTTGACTCACTCAGGGCCTCCCAGATTGAGTGATAAAGTTGGGATTGGAACCAAGTTCTCTCCCTGGCTGTTTCAACAGGTCTATTTTCCCTTTCTCTCCATCTGTGAAGTTTGCGATAAAACTCTGGTTTCTGGCTACTCTGTTAAATAGTTTCAATGCTTCAAAGACCTTTAAAGGACTCCAATTTGAAAGCTGCTGAGACTTGCTACTCTTTTTGCTATTTTATTGAATGTAAGCATGACACAAATGACTGCCTACTAGCTTGTCATTTCTAATGGTAAGCTCTCTCTCACTAATCTCACTAGTGAGAGGACCTCTCTTGAAGACTTGTCTCTTGCTCAGCTTTCTTCCTTCCTTCTTTCCTCCCTCACTGCCTCCTTTCTTTCTTCCTTCTCTCCTTCTTTCCTTTTTTCCTGTTCCTTCCTTGGAAAAGAACAAAAGTGCCTGCAGTAAAGACACAAAATGCTACACGACAAAGTAGTGGTTAAAACCATAGATCAAGTAAATAGGATTTTAGGTCACAAAATTATAATTCAGAACGGAAGCTTATGTTTCCCTTTGGATACTTTAAACTAACAATATACTTAGTACAGCTGTGAGGTCTAAAGAAGGACAGCCACAGTAAAAAGGCTGAGGTAGAGATTCTTTTACACCTAAGGTAATTAATTAATTATTAAAAATTTCTAAGTGCTAATGGCCGAGTATTAGACCCACTCAGCTCCCTCTTAACCATGAGACAACATGTGGCTCATGTGCCCAGGAGCCAGCCTTGCCTTCACCTTGGCTTTTTGTGAAAGTATTGAAGAAGGCATAGGCCTGAGGTTAGTGGTATTTGTTATCTTTCTCAACTTGAATTTGAACTTCCCTTATGTTGAGACTATATTTTACTGGATCCCGCTGAATCACATATGCTTACTCAAACGTCTGCTTAGTTGGGTCTGATCTAAGAGCTCCAGCCATGCTTGCGTCTTCTGAATAGCAAGGGAACCAAAACCCAGACTTGCCTGCCTAAAGCACTCTTATCCAAGCCAGAGTTAAAAAATTGGTCCTGTGGTCATTTTGTGCATCCCGTTATGGCTGAAGAATGTTTGTTTTGCTTTATGTAATTAAACTGAATATTTGGCTTGATAAAAACAAACAAACAAACAAACAAACAAAAAAAAGCTATGATAATAACAGGTGAAGTTCCTTCCCTCAAACTCACTAAACTTCCAACCTACTATGTTCAAGATTATCACTTCCCACTCTTATCTCTAAACCTTTCAAAATATTCTATTATCTCTCCATTTCTGCATGTTGATAAATAATAAAAAAGAAGTCATGTATTACTCATTGAATTTTCCTAAGGAAAAAAACCTTTTTTCTGAGGATGTGGAAGGAACGATCAGAAGATGAAGTCAGGGTAGGAGTAAGTTTGGGGGTATTGTTGATAAAGATGTGACTGGGCTAAGGGTTGCCTTATGGCTACCAGTCAGTCCTGCCTACTGTCACACCCATGAATGACTATTGTGGATTCCAGGCTATGTGAGGATTCAACTCAGGAGAAGCATTACTCAGACCATAAAGAAGGCAATTTATAAACTTAATTGATATAGAAGGTCGTCAAAATTTGCCTCTCGAAGGAATGAGATCACCCAATGACAACTGGATAACAGAATTTCTAGTATAGCAAAAAGTAGGCAATGGAATTCTTAGCATGCTTAGCAAGAACAATGACATTATCCTTCCAGACCAAGTTTCATCATTATTATTATTGTTGTTGTTATTGTTTATTTCACGTTAATGTAAGGGTACAAACAACTAGGTTACAAAGTTTGCATTTGTTAGGTAGAGTCCCTCCAAAACCAACTTCCATTTTAAAGCTCTGCTGATTAGCTTTTGGTTTTGGTCCTTGGGCTCTGGTCTTGGCTTTTCCATTGGTTTGCTGCAGAATGTCACTAATGTAACGTATACTCTCTGTCCTCTATTTTTCTTTTTTCATCTTAAAATAATTATTTCTGTCTTGCTTGCCTGACAAGTTGTTTTGAGATTATGTTATAATTTCCATGTGAAAGAACTATAAAACTGGCACTGGTGGAGGAGCAAGATGGCAGCCAAGTAACAGTTTCCTTGCAACTGGGCATGGTGAATCTGGGGATACAAGACTCCAGGCATCTCTGGCTGGTGGGATCTGCCCATAAACATCGCTTTCAGGACACAGGGAGTCAGTGAGAGACTTCTAGACCCCATGAGGAGGACAAAAGCAGTGGAGAACTGGCAAGTGGTTGCATGTGTTCATTCGGTCTAATCCCACCCACAGATGTAAGTACAGCAACAGTGAGATTGCAAACTGGAGCTGTTTTGGTTTTTTTGAACTTGGACTCAGTTGAACTACCTTGGGAGAACTTGGGCAGGAGTGTGAAGGACTTTAAGCATTATCTAGGGCCCCAGACTGAGCTGCTGAGCTAATAGTATTTGGCTGTGAGCTTTGCGAAGCCATTGTGGGAGAAGTGCCCTGCAAGCTTCGCCCTCAGGGTTGCAGAGGAAGGAACAAGTGGGAGTGAGTAATCTAGTGACTGAGAAGCCTGAAGGCAGGGACTGAGATGCTTTACAGCCTTAGTTCTCAGGGGCATAGAGTGAGACCAGTTTGGGCACACTGGATAAGTGGATAGCCACTTCAGGAGTGATCCTAGCGACAAGCATTTTCCTCAGAAAGTTTTGGCTTAGCCAAGTTTAGCAGTTTAAAGTGCCTTTTAAGAAGGCTGAGGAGAGATTTAGGTTCTCCACTCTGCAGGGTTTGAGAAATCAGCAGAGGCCTCCAGTCTCCATCTTGTACAAGCGTATCAGCATTGTGATTAACATCTCATACCCCAGAAGATCACCTGTTGCCCAGACAATATTCACCAAGATATATACACTGCTTTGCTTTTTTTTTTTTTTTGCAGTTTCTGGCTGGGGTTGGGTTTGAACTCGCCACAACCAGTATAGGGGACTGGCACCCTACTCCTTTGAGCCACAGGCACCATCCTGTTGTTTTGCTTTTTAATTTGAACATTTTCCCTATAGATTTTTCTTTTCTTTTTCTTTCTTCATTTTTCTAGTTTAAATATAATTTCCTTTTATTGTTGTCTTTTTCAACAATTAGAACTTCATGTTTGCTAGTGTTTCTACCCCTATTATTTATTTTCCCTCCAATTTTATCCCGCAAAGTTTTGTCTGCTTGGTTTGCTTTGTAGCGTTTTTGTCTTTCCTCTCTACTTGGTGGAGGTGGGGTACTATGTCTGAACCAGCTACTAAATTGCTGCTGATCTCAAGGGAACCAACCCACCCAGTACCCCCAATGGTGGGGGTTTTTAAGATTGAATCAAAGTACCCTACTGTACACCTATATTGCTCTGTCTCCCTCTTTCTGTGCCTCTCTTCTTTTTGTCAATATTACCTTTTACCCACTCCCTCTCCTGTCAATTTTTTCTTTCTTTTATCCCATCTTGCTCTTCAACCTTCTCATCCTTCTCGTCCTGTACCAAAAGACTCATCAAAACCCTAGTCCACAGACATGGCACCTTAAAGACCAAGAGGAAGTGAAAGGAAAATTAGGGCAAGGAAACATAAAAGAAATCACTCATGAGGAAGAATTAGCAGACAAATTCTGGCAACATGAAGAACTAGTCCAGAGCAACCTCTCAAAGGGACCATGAGGTAGCTACTGCAGAGGATTCCACCTATAAAGCAATGTTAGGAATGACAGAAAGGGAATTTAGAATACACATGAAGAAAACAATGAAGGAATTGATGGAAACAATGAAGGAAACTGCTAATAAAGTGGAAAATAACCAAAAGGAAATCCAAAAAAAGAATCAAATAAGAGATGAACCATAGGAAGAATATAGAAAGCTATAGCCGAGCTGAAGGAACTGAAGCAGTCAATTATGGAACTTAAAGATGCAATAGAAAGTATCAGCAACAGGTTAGACCATGCAGAAAAAAGCATCTTGGAGGTAGAGAACAAAGTTCTTGAGATAAATCAGGTAAGTTATAGAAGTAGAAAAGAAGAATGAGAAAGCAGAATGTTCAATGATAGAATTATGGGACTTTATGAAGCATTCCAACATCTGAGTTTAGGAATCTCAGAAGGGGAAGAAGAGTGCCCCAGAGGAATGGAAGCCATACTAGAGAATATTATAAATGAAAATTTCCCAAATATCACCAAAGATTCTGACACACTCTTTTCAAAGGGATATCTGACTCCAGGTCACCTCAACTCTAACCGAGCTTCTCCAAGACACATTGTAATGAACCTGTCCAAAGTCAAGACAAAAGAAAAGATTCTTCAAGCCACCAGGAGTAAGTACCAGTTGACCTATAGGGGTAAATCCATGAGAGTGACTGCAGACTTCTCTATTGAAACTTTCCAAGCAAGAAGACAATGGTCATCTTTTAATCTACTTAAACAGAACAATCTCCAGCCCAGAATTCTATGTCCTGCTAAGCTAAGCTTTAAAATTGACAGAGAAATCAAATCATTTACTGATATACAAACATTGAGGAAATTCAACCAGCTCAACAGGAAATACTTCAACCTGTTCTACACACTGACCATCACAATGGATCAGCAGCAAAGTAAGAACTCAGAAATTAAAGGACAGAGCCTAACTTCCACACTGATGCAAAAGATAAAACTAAGCAATGGACTGTCATAAAATAAGATGAATAGAATACTACCACACTTATCAATTATCTCAATAAATGTTAATGGCTTTAATTACCCACTGAAGAGGCATAGATTGGCTGACTGGATTATAAAAACACAAACCATCTATTTGCTGTCTGCAGGAAACACACCTAGCTTCAAAAGACAAATTAAAACTCCGAGTTAAGGGTTGGAAGACAACTTTTTCAGGTAAACGGAATTCAGAAGAAAAGAGGAGTTACAATCTTATTTTCAGATACATATGAATTTAAAGCAACTAAAGTCAAGAAAGACAAAGATGGTCACTTTATATTGGTCAAGAGAAAAATACAACAAGAAGACATTTCAATTCTAAATATTTATGCACCCAATTTAAATGCTTCCAGATTCTTGAAACAGACCTTACTAAGTTGGAGTGATATGATATTCTATACTACCATAATAACAGGGGACTTTAACACTCCTCTTACAGAACTGGACAGATCTTCTAAACTGAAATTAAACAAAGATATAAGGGACTTAAATGAGACCCTAGAACAACTGTGCTTGATAGACGCATATAGCACACTCCATCCCAAGATGAAGAATATACATTCTTCTCATCACCCCGTGGAACATCCTCCAAAATTGATCATAACCTAGGATACAAAACAAACCTCAACAGAATCCAAAGAATTGAAATTTTACCTTGTATCTTCTCAGACCACAAGACACTAGAGTTGGAACTCTATTCCAACAAAAACATTCAACCCCATACAAAGGCATGGAAATTAAACATCCTTCTGTTGAATGAAAGATGGGTGCAGGAAGAAATAAAACAGGAAATCATTAACTTCCTTGAGCATAACAACAATGAAGACACAAGCTACCAAAACCTGTGGGATACTGCAAAAATTTTCAGAGGAAAATTTATTGCTTTAGATGCCTAAATTTGAAAAACAGAAAGAGAGAGCATCAAGAAACTCACAAGCCATCTTATGGGATTGGAAAAAGAAGAACAATCTAACCCAGTAGAAGAAGAGATGCACCCAAAATTAAATCAGAGATCAATGAAATTAAAACAAAAGAATCATTCAGAAAATCAATGAAACAAGGAGTTGGGTTTTTGAAAAAGCAAATAAAAGAGATAAATCTTTAGACAGACTAATTACAAATAGAAAAGTAAAATCTCTACTAACCTCAATCAGAAATGATAAAGAGGAAATAACAACTGACACCACAGAGATACTAGAAATCATCTCTGAATACTACCAGAAACTCTATGCCCAGAAATTTGGTAATGTGAAGGAAATGGATCGATATTTGGAATCACACCCTATCCCTAGACTTAGGCAGGAAATAGAGCTCCTGAACAGACCAATTTCAAGCACTGAGATTAAAGAAACGATAAAAAAGTTTCCAATAAAAAAATGCCCCAGTCTGGATGACTTCACACCAGAATTCTATCAAACCTTCAAGAAAGAGCTTATTCCTGTACTGCAGAAATTATTCCCAAAAATTGAGGAGGAAGGACTCTTCCCTAACATGTTCCCTAACATTACCCTGATACCCAAACCAGAAAAAGATCCAACTAAAAAGGAATTTCAGACCAATTACACTCATGAATACAGATGCAAAAATTCTCAACAAAATCCTAGCCAATAGATCACAGGATTATCATCAAAAAAGTCATACATGGGCAGCGCCTGTGGCTCAGCGGGTAGGGCGCCGACCCCATATGCCGAGGGTGCTGGGTTCAAACCCAGGCCCGGCCAAACTGCAACAAAAAAATAGCCGGGCGTTGTGGCGGGTGCCTGTGGTCCCAGCTGCTCGGGAGGCTGAGGCAGGAGAATCGCCTAAGCCCAAGATTTGGAGGTTGCCGTGAGCTGTGTGATGCCATGGAACTGTACTGAGGGCGATAAGGTGAGACTCTGTCTCTACAAAAAAAAAAAAAAAAAAAAAGTCATACATCATGATTAAGTAGCTTTCATCCCAGGGATACAAGACTGGTTTAACATACACAAGTCCATAAACATTATCCACCATATTAACAGAAGCAAAAAAAACAAACAAACAAAAAAACTTTATGATACTCTTTGCTTTTTTTTTTTTTTGTAGAGACAGAGTCTCACTTTATGGCCCTTGGTAGAGTGCCATGGCATCACACAGCTCACAGCAACCTCCAACTCCTGGGCTTAAGCAATTCTCTTGCCTCAGCCTCCCGAGCAGCTGGGACTACAGGCGCCTGCCACAACGCCTGGCTATTTTTTTTTTGGTTGCAGTTTGGCTGGGGCCAGGTCTGAACCCACCATGCTCGGTACATGCGGCTGGCGCCCTACCGACTGGGCCACAGGCGCCGCCCATGATACTCTTAGTAGATGCAGAAAATGCATTTGATAAAATCCAGTATCCTTTTCTTATTAGAACACTGAAGAGAACACTGAAGAATATAGGCATAGGTGGCACATTTCTGAAAATGATTGAAGCTATCTATGACAAACCTACTATTAATATTTTACTGAATAGAGTAAAACTGAAAGCTTTTCCTCTTAGAACTGTAACCAGACAAGGTTGTCCTCTGTCACCTTTACTTTCCAACATAGTATTGGATGTTCTAGCCAATAAAGGAAATAAAGGGAATCCAAATTAGAGCAGAGCAAGTCAAACTCTCCCTCTTTGCTGATGACACGGTTTTATACTTAGAAAGCCCCAAAGACTCAACCACAAGACTCCTAGAAGTCATCAAAAAATGCAGTAATGTCTCAGGATATAAAATCAATGTGCACAAGTCAGTAGCCTTTGTGTACATCAATAACAGTCAAGATGAGAGGCTAATTAAGGACACAACATCCTTCACCATAGCTTTAAAGAAAATGAAATACCTAGGAATACACCTAACAAAGGAGGTGAAGGACCTCTATAAAGAATATTATGAAATCCACAGAAAGGAAATAGCAGAGGATATTAACAAATAGAAGAACATACCATGCTTATGGCTGGGAAGAATCAACATTGTTGAAATGTCTATACTTCCCACAGCAATCTACCTATTCAATGCCATTTATATTAAAATACCAACATCATTCTTTCAGGATTTGGAAAAAATGATTCTGCATTTTGTATGAAATGAGAAAAAGCCCTGTGTAGCTAAGGCTTTCCTTAGTAATGAAAATAAAGCTGGGGGCATCACCATACCAGATTTTAGGCTGTACTACAAAGCCATAGTGGTCAAGACAGCATTGTACTGGCACAAAAAATTAGAGACGTAGACACTTGGAATTGAATAGAAAACCAGGAAATGAAACTACATCTTACAACCACCTAATCTTTGATAAACCAAACAAGAACATGCCTTGGGGGAATGACTCCTTATTCAATGAATGGTGCTGGGAGAATTGGATATCCTCATGCAAAAGACTGAAACTGGACCAACACCTTTCTCCACTCACAAAAATTGATTCACAATGGACAACAAACAAAGCAAGTAGACAATTACACAATAGGAAAGGATATTTGCATACTTTGAATCAGACAAAAGCTTGATAACTGGGATCTATAGAGAACTGAGTTTAATTAATCCACATGAAAAAAGCCAACAGTTCCATATATCAAAGGGCAAGAGACATGAACAGAACCTTCTCTAAAGATGACAGACGATTGGCTAACAAACACATGAAAAAACGTTCATCATCTCTATATATTAGAGAAATGCAAATCAAAACAACCCTGAGATATCATCTAACCCCAGTGAGAACGGCCCACATCACAAAATCTCAAAACTGCAGATGCTGGCGTGGATGTGGAGAGAAGGGAACACTTTTACACTGCTGGTGGGACTGCAAACTAGTACAAGCTTTCTGGAAGGAAGTATGGAGAAACCTCAAAGCACTCAAGCTAGACCTCCCATTTGATCCTGCAATCCCATTCCTGGGCATCTACCCAGAAGGAAAAAAATCCTTTTATCATAAGGACACTTGTACTAGACTGTTTATTGCAGCTCAATTTACAATCGCCAAAATGTGGAAACAGCCAAAATGCCCACCAACCCAGGAATGGATTAACAAACTGTGGTATATGTATACCATGGAATACTATTCAGCTATTAAAAAAAATGGAGACTTTACATCCATCGTATTAACCTGGATGGAAGTGGAAGACATTATTCTTAGTAAAGCATCACAAGAATAGAGAAGCATGAATCCTATGTACTCAATTTTGATATGAGGACAATTAATGACAATTAAGGTTATGGGGGGAGGAATAGCAGAAAGAGGGATGGAGGGAGGTGGTGGGGCCTTAGTGTGTGTCACACTTTATGGGGGCAAGACATGATTGCAAGAGGGACTTTGCCTAACAATTGCAATCAATGTAACCTGGCTTATTGTACCCTCAATGAATCCCCAACAATAAAAAAAAAAGAAGAAGACAGATGAATGGCTAACAAACATATGAAAAAATGCTCATCGTTCCTATTTATTAGAGAAATGTAAATCCAAACCACCCTGAGATACCATCTAACCCCAGCAAGAATGGTGCACAACACAAAATCTCAAAATTGCAGATGCTGGAGTGCATGTGTAGAGAAGGGAACACTTTTACACTGCTGGTGGGACTGCAAACTAGTACAACCTTTTTGGAAAGAAGTATGGAGAAACCTCAAGGCACTCAAGCTAGGAGGGAGACAGATGGCTGGCTGAAGCCGGCTTTCCACAGAGGATCCCATCCAGAAGGTGAGTTAAAGGACAGAAATTTAGCAAGTAACCTGGTGGATTAGAGCTACACTGAGAGAGAAGGTTGAAGAACACACATCAACCCCACTGAGGTGAGCTGCGACCCCAAAGATACAAACAAAAGGTACAAAAATCCATCACCAGGTGGACGAGAGTTTTCTCTCCCATGAAAACAGCTCAGAGTGCCCCACAAATAAATGAGCAGAGTTCAAAGGTCCTCCCACTAAACTCCACAGGAGGGACCCTCTAAAAACTGGACCTACCTCCCCTACTAGGGTGCCATGGTGCTCTCTTGCCAAGCATAAAACTGTATATGTTCTCCACCTCCTCAACTCTCACGCTGAGGTCTGGAGGCCTGTCCTCCAGGAGTCCAGATTCTTGGGTGATTTCTTGAGGGGTGTGGACAGTGCCTGGACTGCAGCTGGTCAGTGCTGATTCTGCGGCACAAGAGTGAGGAGAGGACTGTCGGCTGAGAGGGAACCACGATGGAGTGGTGGTGCCCCAAAGTGCAGAGCAGCAGCTGTTTTTGTCAAAAATAGGGCTTACCCCTGGATATTCTGAAGTCACACCCCCTGTCTCTCTGGGCAACCAGAGGAGGCCAGGGAACTTCTCAGGTGGCAACCACCACGGAACAGATGTGGTATGGAAACACAGGTCCCATGAGTAAAAGGGTTTGCCTGAGGTGATACCAGCCTGGGTGGAGCACAGGGACTAGAAAATGCATGCGCAGAGCCAGGAGATTCCCAGGGCAGGGCTGACCCAGAAGACCACTTTGTTGAGCCTAAGATGCACCTGGCCCCCACGGGATCCTCAGCAGAAACAAAGCAGGGCAGGCAGAGCCTGGAACTGAAAGGTAACCATGCTGCGAATGCACACAGCTGAGACCATAGAGCAGCACAGACAGGCCCCGAGGCACAGGTGACAAAAACAAATTCCCACAAAGTTGTTTTGTTCTGTCAGTAACATCAATCAGGGGTGGGGCTGGAACTGAGTGAACACCCCCAGCCTCAATCAAGCACCCGAGGTTGTCAGACTTCACCTCCCCCTGCTGGTTAGAGGCAGAGAGCAGACATAGATTTCCTTGTGAATCAGGTAAGTGCAAACCCCTGGAGTATCTGCTCATTGGAGGCACTGGGTCACCGCCCTGTGGGGTTATCCGTGACCGGGTGTGACAAAGGTGCAAGGTGGGGAAGGAGGCATCAACCTTCCCAGACCAATCTATTTGCTGGGTGGGTTCTCCTGAGTTCACAGAGCACTGGAGCAAGTCATATTTGAGTTGTCAGCAAACCCCTGTGATCTAGTTGCCAGAGACCTTTTAAACTCTCCCACCTGAGATAGTTGCTGACTGAGACAATTGATTTGTACCTATTGAACTGAGCCAATCACCCGGGGACTATCCAAGTGGTGCCCTGGGTGTGTGGTTGTAGGAAGGTTTAATTTTCCTTTTCCAATTGTTACCTGTGGGAGGTGGAGTGACTTAATTGCTGGCATTTCTCCACAGCTGAGACTTCAACCCAGAGTAACTGTTTCACTAGTGTTGGACAGAGACCACCTGAAAATAAGACAGAGCCACTTAGCCCCACCACACCAAACAGGTCCCCAGTTTTCAGGCAAATAATCCTGGGGTGGAATCAGCGGAAAAACTCTGGTAACATGAATAAACAGAATAGATCAACTCCCACCCCCCTGGAAAGATATGGCAAATGTAACTGAAGATCCCATTCATAAACAGCTGGCTGAGATGTCAGAAACTGAATTCAGAATTTGGATTGCAAACAAGATTAATAGAAAGGAGGAAAATTTGGAATTAGAAATTCGAGGAGCAAGTCCAAAGTTGGAATTAGAAATTTGAGGAGAAATTCAAAAGTTGCCTCAAGAATTCAACAAATTTAAAGACAAAACCACCAAAGATTTTGACACATTGAAGCAGGAATTTTCAGCCCTCAAAGATCTGAAAAATACAGTAGCATCCCTCAGTAACAGAGTGGAGCAAGCAAAAGAAAGGATTTCTGGCATTGAAGACAAAGCTTTTGAATGCTCCCAAATTCTCAACGAGAAAGAGAAATGGAGAGCAAAAACGGATTTTTCTCTCAGAAAGCTCTGGAATAATTCAAATAAAACTAATATTTGCCATACAGGAATTGTTGAAGATGACGAAGTGGCTTTGCAAGGCACAGAGACTCTTCTCCATGAAATTATGAAAGAGAATTTTCCAGACACGCCAAGAGATTCTGAAATTCAGATAGCAGACAGTTTCAGAACCCCAGCATGACTCAACCCGAATAAGACATCCCCAAGGCACATCATAATTAACTTCACTAAAGTTAATATAAAGGAGAAAATTCTGAAAGCAGCCAGAAGTAAGAAAACCATAACCTACAAAGGGAAGAATATTAGAGTGACTGCAGATCTCTTGGCTGAAACCTTTCAAGCCAGAACAGGGTGGTCATTGACTTTAAATCTCCTAAACAAAATAACTTTCAACCCCAGATCCTGTATCCAGCTAAACCGAGTTTCATTTATGATGGAGAAATTAAATACTTTAATGACATTCACATGTTGAAGAAATTTGCCATAACCAAACCAGCTCTTTAGAATATTCTCAGGCCTATCCTCCATAATGACCAGCACAATCCTCTACCACAAAAGTAAATTCACTCAGAAACTTTTGATAAAACTCCAACTTCCACAGTGGCGAAAGGATTAAAAATGTCCACTGGACTTTTGAGAAACTTGATACCCCAAATTTCACCAGACTTATCAATATTCTCCATTAATATGAATGGCTTAAACTACCCTCTGAAGAGGCATAGATTGGCTGACTGGATACAAAAACTCAGGCCAGATATCTGCTGCATACAAGAATTTCATCTTACCTTAAAGATAAATATAGACTCGGGGTGAAAGGATGGCTGTTCATATATCAGGCCAATGGAAATGAGAAAAAAATAGGTGTTGTAATTCTATTTGCGGATACAATAGGTGTAATACTTAATATGATGAGATTTCAATTATTTTTTTCACTTTGTTTTTACTATTATTGTTAAATCATACTTGTGTACATTAGTACAATCAATGGGTACAATGTGCTGGTTTCATATACAATCTGAAATATTCTCATCAAACGGTTCAACATAGCCTTCATGGCATTTTCTTAGTTATTGTATGTAGACATTTGTATTCTGCATTTAGTAACTTTCACCTGTACCCATTGCAAGATGCACCGTAGGTGTGGCCCTACCAATTACCCTCCCTCCACCCTAAACTCCCCTCTCCCCTCCCCTCCCTTGGCCCTTTCCCCATATTCTTGTACTATAGTTGCATTATAGCCTTCATATGAAAGCTATAAATTAGCTTCATAGTGGGGCTGAGTACATGCACCCAACCAGAATGCACCTCAATTTTTAAGAGAAACTCTAACAGATATGAGCAACTTGATTTCCTCTAGCTCCATAATAGTCAGAGATTTCTGACACACCTTTGACAGTGTTGGATAGATTCACCAATGTGAAGCTGAGGAAAGAAATTTTAGATGTAAACCTAACCATCCAACATTTGGATTTAGCAGACATCCACTGAACATTTCATCCCAACAAAACTGAATACACATACTTCTCATCAGCCCACGAAACATACTCCAAAATCAATCACATCTTAGGTCACAAGTCTAACCTCAGTAAATGTAAAGGAATAGAAACTATTCCTTGCATCTTCTCAGACGAGCATGGAATAAAAGTTGAACTCAGTAACAACAGGAATCTGCATACTCATACAAAAACAGCAATGTTGGGTGGTGCCTGTGGCTCAACGGGTTAGGGCGCCAGTCCCATATGCCAGAGGTGGCGGGTTCAAGCCCAGCCCTGGCCAAAAACCACACACACACACACACAAAAAGCGATGTTAAATAAGCTTATGCTGATGATAGCTGGGTCATAGATGAGATTAAGAAGGAAATTGCCAAATTTTTGGAACAAATCGACAATGAAGACACGAATTACCGGAACCTTTGGGAAATAGCAAAGGCTATTATAGCATTGACCAAGAAAACGGAAAGAGAGGAAGTTAACTTAATGAGACATCAAGCAACTGGAATAGGAAGGATATTCCAACCCCAAAACCAGTAGAAGAAAAGAAATAATCAAAATTAGACCAGCATTAAATGAAATTGAAAACAAAAGGATTATACAACAGATCAATAAATCAAAAAGTTGGGTTCCTGAAAAGGTCAGTACAATAGATAAACCTTTGGCTAACCTAGCCAGGAAAAAAGAGTAAAATCTCTAATCTCATCAATCAGAAATGACAAAGACAAAATAACAACAGATTCCTCAGAAATTTAAAATATCTTTAATGAATATTACCAGAAAATTTATTCTCAGAAATATGAAAATCTGAAAGAAATCGACCAATACTTGGAAGCATGTCATCTAACCAAAACTTAGCCATAATCATTTGGAAATGTTCAACAGGCCAATATCAAATCGTGAAATAGCATCAACCATAGGAAATCTCCCTAAAAATAAAAGCCCGGAACCAGATGGCTTCACATCAGAATTCTACCAAACTTTAAAGAGGAACTAGTACCTACATTACCCAACCTGTTGCAAAATATACAAAGAGAAGGAAGACTACCCAACATGTTCTGTGAAGCAAACATCACCCTAATCCCCAAACCAGGAAAAGACCCAACAAGAAAAGAAAATGATAGACGAATATTACTAATGAATATAGATGCAACAATATTCAACAACATCCTAACAAACAGAATCCAGCAACACATCAAACAAATTATACACCATGACCAAGTTGGTGGTTCAATATACAGTCTCAAGCCTGGTTCAATATACATAAATCTATAAGTATAATTCAGCACATAAACAAATTAAAAAACAAAGACCATATGATTGTCTCATTTGATGCAGAAAAAGCTTTTAATAATATCCAGCATTCCTTCATGATCAGAACACTTAAGAAAATTGGTGTAGAAGGGACATTTCTTAAAATTGATAGAGGCCACCTACAGCAAACCCACAGCCAATATCATATTGAATGGAGTTAAATTGGAATCATTTCCACTCAGATCAGGAACCAGACAAGGCTGCCCATTGTCTCCATTGCTTTTTAACATTGTAATGGAAGTATTAGCCACCACAATTAGGGAAGAAAAGGCGATCAAGGGTATCCATATAGGGTCAGAAGAGATCAAACTTTCGATCTTCGCAGATGAAATGATTGTATATCTGGAAAACACTACAGACTCTATTACAAAACTCTTAGAAGTGATCAAGGAATACAGCAGCGTCTCAGGTTACAAAATGAACATTTATAAATGGGTAGCCTTTATATATACCAACAATAGTCGAGCTGAAAAAACAGTTATGGACTCTATTCCATTCACAGTAGCGCCTAAGAAGATGAAATATTTGGGAATTTATGTAACAAAGGACGTGAAAGATCTCTATAAAGAGAACTATGAAACTCTAAGAAAAGAAATAGCTGAAAATATTAACAAACGGAAAAACATACCATGCTCATGGCTGGGAGGAATCAACGTTGTTAAAATGTCAATACGACCCAAAGTAATATATAATTTCAACACAATCACCATTAAAGCTCCACTGTCATACTTTACAGATCTTTAAAAAACAATACTTCATTTTATATGGAATCAGAAAAAACCTCGAATAGCCAATATAGTACTCAGAAATAAAAACAAAGCAGGAGGAATCACGCTACTTGACCTCGGACTTTACTACAAATTGATAGTGATCAAAACATAATCTTATTGGGCGGCGCCTGTGGCTCAGTGAGTGGGGCGCCGGCCCCATATACCGAGGGTGGTGGGTTCAAACCCGGCCCTGGCTAAACTGCAATCAAAAAATAGCCAGGCGTGCTGGCAGGACCCTGTAGTCCCAGCTACTCGGGAGGCTGAGGCAGGAGAATCGCCTAAGTCCAGGAGTTAGAGGTTGCTGTGAGCTGTGTGAGGCCATGGCACTCTACAAAAAAATCCCAAACATAATCTTATTGGCACAAAAACAGAGAAGTAGATGTCTGGAATGGAATAGGGAACCAAGAGATGAATCCAGCTACTTACCGTTATTTATTTATTGTGTAATTTTTTTTATTAAATCATAGCTGTGTACATTGATATGATCATGGGGCATCATTCACTAGCTTCACAGACCGTTTACCAAGTTTCACATATACCCTTGTAAGATGCACTTCTGGTGTAATCCCACCAATCCCCTTCCCTCTACCCACCTCCCCTCTCCCTCCCCTCTCCCTCCCCTCCCTTTCCCCTTCCCCCTATTCTTAGGTTGTATCTGGGTTATAGCTTTCATGTGAAAACCCTAAATTAGTTTCATAGTAACGCTGAGTACATTGGGTACTTTTTCTTCCATTCTTGACATACTTTACTAAGAAGAATATGTTCCAGCTCCATCAATGGAAACATGAAAGAGGTAAAGTCTCCATCTTTCTTGAAGGCTGCATAATATTCCATGGTGTACTTATACCACAATTTATTAATCCAATCGTGGATCGATGGGCACCTGGGCTTCTTCCATGACTTAGCAATTATGAATTGAGCTGCAATAAACATTCTGGTACAAATATCTTTATTATGATGTGCTTTTTGGTCTTCTGGGTATATGCCCAGTAGAGGGATTACAGGATTGAATGGCAGATCTATTTTTAGATCTCTAAGTGTTCTCCATATCTCTTTCCAAAAGGAATGTATTAATTTGCATTCCCACCAGCAGTGCAAAAGTGTTCCCTTTGCTCCACATCTGTGCCAACATCTCTGGTCTTGGGATTTTGTGATATAGGCTAGTCTCACTGGAGTTAGATGGTATCTCAAAGTAGTTTTGATTTGCATTTCTCTGATGATTAAAGATGATGAGCATTTTTTCATATGTCTGAAGGCCACGCGCCTGTCTTCTTCAGAGAAGTTTCATTTCAAATCCCTTCCCCAGCCTGTGATGGGATCCTTGTTCTATTCTTGCTAATGCGTTTGAGTTCTCTGTGGATTCTGGTTATTAAACCTTTGTTGGAGACATAATCTGCAAATATCTTCTCCCATTCTGAGGGCTGTTTGCTTCCTTTACTTACTGTATTCTTGGCTATGCAGAAGCTTTTTAGTTTGATCAAGTCCCAGTAGTGTATTTTTGAAGCTGTTTCAATTACCCATGGGGTCCTCCTCATAAAATACTTGGCCAGCCCAATTTCTTCAAGAGTTTTCCCTGCACTCTCCTCTAGTATTTTTATAGTTTTATGTCTTAAGTTTAAATCCTTGATCCAGTGACAGTCTATCTTAGTTAATGGTGAAAGGTGTGGGTTCAATCTCGGTCTTCTACAGGTTGCCAGCCAGTTCACCCAGCAACATTTGTTAAATAGGGAATCTTTTCCCCACTGAATGTTTTTAATTGGCTTGTCAAAGATTAAATAACGGTAAGTAGCTGGATTCATCTCTTGGTTCTCTATTCTATTCCAGACATCTACTTCTCTGTTTTTGTGCCAGTACCATGCTGTTTTGATCACTATTTATTTGTAGTATAGTCTGAGGTCTGGTAGCATGATTGCTCCTGCTTTGTTTTTATTTCTGAGTAATGTCTTGGCCATTCGAGGTTTTTTTCTGATTCCATATAAAACGAAGTATTTTTTTTTCCAGATCTTTAAAGTATGACAGTGGAGCTTTAATAGGGATTGCATTGAAATTATATATTGCTTTGGGTAGTATAGACATTTTAACTATGTTGATTCTTCCCAGCCATGAGCATGGTATGTTTTTGCATTTGGTAATATTTTCAGGTGTTTCTTTTCTTAGAGTTTCTAAGTTCTCTTTATAGAGATCTTTCACGTCCTTTGTTACATAAATTCCCAAATATTTCATCTTCTTTGGCAGTACTGTGTATGGGATAGAGTCCTTAACTGTTTTTCAACTTGCCTGTTATTGGTATATATAAAGGCTACCAATTTATGAATGTTGATTTTGTAACCTGATACGCTGCTGTATTCCTTGATCACTTCTAAGAGTTTTGTAGTAGAGTCCCTAGTGTTTTCCAGATATACTATCATATCATCCACCAAGAGTGAAAGTTTGATCTCTTTTGACCCTATATGGATACCCTTGATCGCCTTTTCTTCCCTAATTGCAGCGGCTAAAACCACCATTACAATTTTAAAAAGCAATGGAGACAATGGGCAGCCTTTGTTCCTGATCTGAGTGGAAATGATTCCAATTTACATTTATAGATTTATGTATATTGAAACAGCCTTGAGATCCTGGGATAAAACCAACTTGTTCATGATGTATACTTTGTTTGATGTGTTGCTGGATTCTGTTTGTTAGGATCTTGTTGAATATTTTTGCCTCTATATTCATTAGTGATATTGGTCTATAATTTTCTTTTCTTGTTGGGTCTTTTCCTGGTTTGGGGATCAGGGTGATGTTTGCTTCATAGAACATGTTGGGTAATCTTCCTTCTTTTTCTACCTTTTGGAACAGGTTGAGTAATATAGGTACTAATTCCTCTTGAAAGGTTTGGTAGAATTCTGACGTGAAACCATCTGGTCCCGGGCTTTTGTTTTTAGGGAGGTTTTGTATGGTTGATGCTGTTTCCGAACTTGAGATGGGCCTGTTCAACATTTCCACTTGATTCTGGCTAAGTCTTGGAAGGTGATGTGCTTCCAAGTATTGGTCGATTTCCTTCAGATTTTCATATTTCTGAGAATAAAGTTTCTTGTAATATTCATTAAGGACTTTTTGGATTTCTGAGGAGTCTGTTGTTATTACGTCTTTCTTGTTTCTGATTGATGAGATTAGAGATTTTACTCTTTTTTTCCTGATTAGGTTGGCCAAAGGTTTATCTATTTTATTGACGTTTTCAAAAAACCAGCTTTTTGATTTATAGATCTGTTGTATTATTCTTTTGTTTTCGATTTAATTTAATTCTGCTCTAATTTTGGTTATTTCTTTTCTTCTACTGGGCTTGGGGTTGGAATATTCTTCCTTTTCTAGTTGCTTGAGATGTCCCATTAAGTTGTTAACTTCCTCTCTTTCCTTTCTCTTGAGGAAGGCTTGCAGTGCTATAAATTTCCCTCTTAGAACTGCCATTGTGGTTTCCGAGAGGTTCTCATAGTTTGTGTCTTCATTGTTGTTTTGTTCCAAAAAATTGGCGATTTCTTTCTTAATTTCATCTCTGACCCAGCTATCATTCAGCATAAGGTTATTTATCTTCCAGGTTTTTGTATGAGTATGCAGATTCCTGTTGTTACTCAGCTCAAGTTTTATTCCATTGTGGTTTGAGAAGACACATGGAATAATTTCTATTCCTTTAAATTTACTGAGGTTAGACTTGTGACCTAAGATGTGATCAATTTTGGAGTAAGTTCCATGGGCTGATGAGAAGTATGTGTATTCAGTTTTGTTGGGATGAAATGTTCTGTAGATGTCTGCCAAATCCAAATGTTGGATGGTTATGTTTAAATCTAAGATTTCTTTGCTCAGCTTCTTGTTGGAGGATCAATCCAACAACGGCAAAGGAGTGTTAAAATCTCCGGCTATTATGGAGCTGGAGGAAATTAAGTTGCTCATGTCTGTTAGAGTTTCTCTTATAAATTGAGGTGCATTCTTGTTGGGTGCATAGATATTAATAATTGAGATCTCATCATATTGAGTATTACTCTTAACAAATATGAAGTGACCATTCTTGTCCTTCCTTATTTTTGTTGGTTTAAATCCTATTGTATCTCCAAGTAAAATTGCAACACCTGCTTTTTTCTGATTACCATTTGCCTGAAATATGGACGACCATCCTTTCACCCTGAGCCTGTATTTGTCTTTTAGGTTAAGATGTGACTCTTGTATGCAACAGATATCTGGCCAGAGTTTTTGTATCCAGTCAGCTAACCTATGCCTCTTTAGAGGACAGTTTAAGCCGTTCACATTAATGGAGAATATTGATAAGTCTGGTGAAGTTTTGGGTATTGAGTTTTTCAAAAGTCCAGTGGCCATTTTTAATCATTTCGACAATGTGGATATTGGAGTTTGATGTGAAGTTTCTGAGTGAGTTTACTTTTGTGGTATAGGATTGGGTTGGTCATTGTGGAGGATAGGTCTGAGAATATCCTGAAGAGCTGTTTTGGTTATGGCAAATTTCTTCAACATATGAATGTCATTAAAGTATTTAATTTCTACATCATAAATGAAACTCAGTTTAGCTGGATACAAGATACTGGGTTGAAAGTTATTTTGCTTTGAGAGATTAAATGTCGGTGACCACCCTCTTCTGGGTTGAAAATTTTCAGCAGAGAGATCTGCAGTCATTCTACTATTCTTCCCTTTGCAGGCAATGGTTTTCTTTCTCCTGGCAGTTTTGAGGATTTTCTCCTTCATATTAACTTTAGTGAAGTTAATTATGATATGCCTGGGGGATGTCTTTTTGGGGTTGAGTCGTGGTGGGGTTCTGAAGCTGTCCACTATGTGAATTTCAGAATCTATAGGCATGTCTGGAAAATTCTCTTTCATAATTTCATTCAGAGGGGCCTCCTTGCCCATTGAGGCCACTTCATCTGTTTCTGGAACTCCTATGATTCAGATATTCACCTTCTTCGAATTATCCCAGAGCTCTCTGAGAGAGTGATCCGTTTTTGCTCTCGATTTCAATTCGTCTTGGAGAGTTTGGGAGCGTTCAAAGGCTTTATCTTCCATGTCAGAAATCCTTTCTTCTGCTTGCTCCATTCTGTTACTGCTCCATTCTGTTACTGATTCTACTGTATTTTTCATATCTTTGAGGGCTGCAAATTCTTGCTTCAGTGTGTCTAAGTCTTTGTTGGTTTTGTCTTTAAATTCGTTAAATTCTTGAGACAACTTTTGAATTTCTCCTCGAATTCCTAATTCCACTTTGTTAATCTTGTCTGCAATCCAAATTCTGAATTCGATTTCTGACTGCTCAGCCAGTTGTTTATGAATGGGATCTTCAATTGCATCTGCCATATCTTTCCTTGGGGGGGTTGATCTATTCTGGTTATTCATGTTACCAGAGTTTTTCCGCTGATTCCGCCCCATGGTTGTTTTACTCCCTCTGATTTTTTCCCCTAGGGCTTTGTCGAGGGCCTGTACAGTGTTGTGTCCTGAGAAACTGGGGCCCTGTCTGGTGTGGTGGGGCTAAATGGTTCTGTCTTGTTTTCAGCTGGTTTCTGTTCCACCCTAGTGAAACAGATACTTTGGATTGAATGCTCAGCTGTGGAGAAATATCAGCAATTATGTCACCCCGCCCCCCACCAGCAAACAATTGGAAAAGAAAAATCAAACCTTCCTACCACCGTGCACCCAGGGCACCACCTGATTTGTCCTCAGGTGATTGGTTCAGTTCAAAAATGTCCAAATCAATTGTCTCAGTTTTTACCTGTCTTGGGTGAGAGAGTTTAAGAGGTCTCTGGGAACTGGATCACAGGGGTGTGTTGACTACTGTGGTGTGGCTTGCTCCAGTGCCGTGTGGAGTTAGGAAAATCCACCCAGCCAATAAATCAGTCTGGGAAGGTTGCTGCCTCCTTCCCCACCTTGCACCACTTCACACCCAGTCACTGATCGCCCTGCAGTTGGCTAACCCAGTTGCCTGTACTGAATCGGTACTCCAGGAGTTTGCACGTGCCTGAATCATAAGGAAGTCTGCTAGGCACTGAGCTCTGCCTCTCTCCAGCAGGAGGAGGTGAGGCCTGACAACCTCGGGCACTTGATGAAGGTTGAGGGGTTTTCACTCAGGTCCAGTCTCGCCCCTGATTAATGTTACTGGCAGAACAGAAGAGAACAACTCTGCATTTCCCCTGCAGAAGAGAAGCTGAATTTAGTTCCAAATCAGCTTGTGTTTGCTATTGTATTGTCTATAGGCTGACGATCTCCTGAGGGCCAGATGTGTCTTAGGTTTAGTAAAGCGGACCTCTGGGTCAGCCCCGCCCTGGGCGTTTCCCTGGTTTGCAAGTTGGAGTTGCCTCAGGCAAGCTCAGAGTCTCTGGTTGCCCAGGGAGACAGAGGGTGTGGCTTCAGAATATTCAGTAGTGAGTCATATTGCTAGCAAATGAAGGCTGCTGCCTTATGGCTCAGGCAACCGTTGCTCCCGTGTAGCTCCCCTCCGGACAACCGTCCTCTCTCCGTTCCCGTATCCCAGAGTCTGCACCGACGGGTTGCAGCCCAGCACTGTCTACACCCCTTGAGCAATCGCCCAAGAGTCTGGACCCCTGGGGGACATGCCTCCAGACCTAGGAGCGAGAGCAGAGTGGAGCGTGGGGAGTGTTGGAAGCCTGGGTTGCGGGCAGAGAACACACACAGCTTTACACAGTTTTATGCCTGGCCGTATTGTCACGAAAAGACGGCTGTCGCACTGTGCCTCATGGAACTGCCACTCCGGTGCAGTCCCTTCTCCGCTGACCGACTGGGACTGGACTCCAGACCCTAGTGTGAGTGAAGGGGAGCGCTGGGAGCTCAGAATTCCAGGTAGAGACTATATACAGTTTTATGCCTGGCAGGAGGACGGCGGGGCACCCTAGTCAGGGAGGTAGGTCCAGTTTTTAGAGGGTCTCACCCATGGACTGTAGTGGGAGGACCTTTGAACTCTGCCCAGTTGTTTGTGGTGCACTCTGAGCCTTTCTCATGGGGGAGGGGACTCCCGTCTGCTTGGTGATGGATTTTGTACCTTTTGTTTGTATCCTTGTGGTCGCAGCTCGCCTCAGCAGGGTTGACGTGCGTTCTACAACATTCTCTCTTAGTGCAGCTCAAATCCACCAGGTTACATGCTGAATTTTTGTCCTTTAACTCTCCTTCTGGACAGGAGCCTCTGTGGAATGCTGGCTCAAATCAGCCATCTTGTCTCCTCCCCCTACTTACCATTATTTAATCTTTGACAAGACAACTAAAAACATTCAGTTGGGAAAAGATTCTCTATTTAACAAATGGTGCTGGATGAACTGGCTGGCAACCTTCAGAAGACTGAAACTGGACCCACACCTTTCACCATTAACTAATATAGACTCTCACTGGATTAAAGATTTAAACTTAAGACATGAAACTATAAAAATACTAGAGGAGAGTGCAGGGAAAACCCTTGAAGAAATTGGTCTGGGCGAGTATTTTATGAGGAGGACCCCCCTGGGCAATTGAAGCTGCTTCAAAAATACAGTACTGGGACTTGATCAAACTAAAAATCTTCTGCACAGCCAAGAACACAGTAAGTGAAGCAAATAAACAGCCCTCAGAATGGGAAAAGATATTTGCAGGTTATGTCTCTGACAAAGGTTTAATTACCAGAATCCACAGAGAACTCAAATGCATTCGCAAGAAAAGAACAAGGGATCCCATCGCAGGCCGGGCAAGGGATTTGAAGTGAAACTTCTCTGAAGAAGACAAGCATGCAGCCTTCAGACATATGAAAAAATGCTAACCATCTTTAATCATCAGAGGTATGCAAATGAAAACTACTTTGAAATACCATCTAACTCCAGTGAAACTAGTCTATATCACAAAATCTCAAGACCGGAGATGTTGGCGTGGATGTGGAGAAAAGCGAGCACTTTTCCACTGCTGGTGGGAATGCATTCCTTTTGGAAAATATATGGAGAACACTTGGAGATCTAAAAGTAGATCTGCCATTCAACCCTGTAATTCCTCTGCTGGGCATATACCCAGAAGACCAAAAATCATATCATAGCAAAAATATTTGTACCAGAATGTTTATTTCAGCCCTATTCGTAATTGCTAAGTCATGGAAAAAGACCAAGTGCCCATTGATCCACGTATGGATTAACAAATCGTGGTATATGTACACCGTGGAATATTATGCAGCCTTCAAGAAAGATGGAGACTTTACCTCTTTCATGTTTCCATGGATGGAGCTGGAACATATTCTTCTTAGTAAAGTATCTCAAGAATGGAAGAAAAAGTACCCAATGTACTCAGCCCTACTTTTTTTAAATCATAGCTGTGTACATTAATGCGATCATGGGGCACAATACACTGGTTTTACAGACTGTTTGACACATTTTCATCACATTGGTTAACATGGCCTTCCTAGACTTTTCTTAGTTATTGTGTTAAGATATTTACATTCTACATTTACTAAGTTTCACATATAGCCTTGTAAGATGCACTGCAGGTGTAATCCCACCAATCATCCTCCCTCTGCCCACCTCCCCTCCCTTTCCCCCTTCCCCCTATTCTTAGATTATAACTGGGTTGTAGCTTTCATGTGAAAGCCATAAATTAGTTTCATAGTAGGGATGAGTACATTGGATACTTTTTCTTCCATTCTTGAGATACTTTACTAAGAAGAATATGTTCCAGCTCCATCCATGTAAATATGAAAGAGGTAAAGTCTCCATCTTTCTTGAAGGCTGCATAATATTCCATGGTGTACATATACCACAATTTATTAATCCATTCCTGGATTGATGGGCACTTGGGTTTTTTCCATGACTTAGCATTATGAATTGGGCTGCAATAAACATTCTAGTACAAGTATCTTGGTTATAATGTGATTGTTGGTCTTCTGGGTATATACCTAGGAGAGGAATTATAGGATTGAATGGCAGGTGTATATTTAGAAATCTAAGTTTTATCCAAACATCTTTCCATAAGGAACGTATTAGTTTTCATTCCCACCAGCAGTGTAGAAGTGTTCCCTTTTATCCAAATCCATGCCAACATCTCTGGTTTTGGGATTTTGTGATATGGGCTAATCTCACTGGAGTTAGATGATATCTCAAAGTAGTTTTGATTTGCATTTCTCTGATGATTAGGGATGATGAGCATTTTTTCATGTCTGTAGGCCATGTACCTATCTGCTTCAGAGAAGTTTCTCTTCAAGTCTCTTGCCCAGCCTGCGATGGGATCACTTGTTCTTTTCTTGCTTATATGTTTGAGTTCTCTGTGGATTCTGGTTATTAAACCATTGTCAGAGACATAACCTGCAAATATTTTCTCCCATTCTGAGGGCTGTCTGCTTGCTTTACTTACTGTGTTCTTGGCTGTGCAGAAGCTTTTTAGTTTGATCAGGTCCCAGTAGTGTGTTTTTGTTTTTTGTTTTTTTTTTTAGCCTTTTAAAAATTTATTGTTCTTAGCAAATTAAAATAATAATGGAACCAACTAACAGATTCTTGTGAGAAAACTCAGGTCACCTTTGAAAGTGGTTTGGCAGAAGGTGTCAGTTTCTGAGTTCCCACCAGCTGGGTCCACCCTGAGAGGTCACAGAGCCCAGTTCCTCCAACAAGATTCAGGGGCAGTACTGGGCTTACACAGAGAGGCTGCTCATAGTAGCAGCTTTCTCCCTTATGATGCTAAAACTGTCCTTTTTAAAACAGCTACCCGCCTCCTCCCAGCAGAACCCATTTCCAAGATGCTGACTGTTAAAACAACAGCTTCTGGGAAAGGTTTTTCCACACTCATCTGGAATGTTCTGCTTCAGCTTGGCAGGATGCTCCAAATTAGTTCATCATGATGAAGTTAGATTTGCATTGAGCTATGAATTCTGTCACAGGGTCGTGTTCACCTTCTGTCTTAATGGTGCCTGCAATGCTATCATTTTCCAAGATCGGGAGGAAAAGCTGTAGAAAGTCAGAGGTGGAGGGAGGAGCGATAACATCCAGCACCTCAGTGACAAGATAGCGAATGAGTGAAATGTCAGTGTCCAGCTTCTCCAGACACTTTCAGATGTAACTGACAACAGGAAGTACATAACCTCGACTCAGCAGGTGAACCATCCTGTCCAGCAGGGTCTTCTTCAACTCTAGCTGCTCCATCACGTCCAGCTGGGAGTGCTAAGTCTCAAAGAGCTTAACAAGCAGCTGGAGGACCTGGGGATGCAGGAGCTGGTGGCAGGTGCTGATCTCGTCCAGCAGCGCCAGGTGCACTGGTGTGTGGTCCGTCTGCAGCTGGAAGTACCTTGGCTCCGATACAGTCCAGTCGACCCATTTCAGCACACCCATTGCCACCACTGGAAACCTAATACACTGGTAAAGTGTACTCAATTCTGCCACTAGTTCGGAGGCCCCTTTGTTCTCATTGCAACACAAATTGTGAACAGTTTCAACAGCTTTTGATGTTGACTTCAGCTCATCTTTATTGATGCTCACTCGCTTGTTCTTTTTCCAGGTCTCAACCACACTTGCTGCGTAAGCCAAGATGTGGATGTATTTGTGCTTGTGGTCCTGGTTAATCCTAGCCCCTGGTTTAAAGAGTGACTGCATGAACAGGTCTAGGAAGGCTGGCACCCGGATCAGTTCCACAGGGGGAGGGTCCATGCTTGTGAACATCTTGAAGAGCACAGTGATGTCAGCAGGGTTCAGGGCCCCTTTGGATAACATGGCCCCGAGGGCCTGACAGACCCGGGGGTAGGAGGCGGCTGTGCCTAAGGCTAGTGTGATCTGACTGGCATCGTGACCTTTTTCCTGTGCAAAGCGCTGCACCTCCTGAGCAGTCCTGCGCATGGCAGAGCCCCCCTGCTCCTCCTGGGCCAGCACAGACATCATGGCCTGGGCAAACAGGTACGTGTGCTCCCCATGACACACCATCTTAGCAAACTCAGGGAGATTTTTTTCCAGGTTTTCTTCTCCTCCATCTAAAATTGTAGCTAGAGAGGTCCGAAGTACTCTAGAAAACACTTTCAGCTGCTGGCATGCTGTGGACATGCTGGTTATCTCCCCTTGGTACCCTGCATCAAAAATTAGCTTCACAGTAAAGTTAAGCATCAAACAGTCTGGATGGGCTTCAGCCAGTTTATAAAAAAGATCTCTCCACATAGTATGAGCGATCATTTGTTCAAGCCAGGCTGGAGTCTCTCCCTCTTCAGTAAAAATAGAATCTGCTTTGCCGGGGTCAAAATGTTTGATCAATAAACTTTTCAAGTGATTTTCGACAGTTTCCTGAACCTGCACTGGCTCAACACCTGTCTGAATAAGCCACTCGGCCAGCAGGTTCACAGTCTGGGCCACAGCAGTGTAGTTCTCGGATAAGAGCTGGATAACATTCTCTGGAGACCCTCCTGCCTGAAAATACCTCTTCAGAGTGTTGAAGATGGAGGGCTCCATGATATAATCCCGGGTAGAAAACTTATGCAGGCATTCTTGCTGGACCTCAGCATCATCCTCTCCTTCTCCTGAATCATCCTCTTGCCGGCCGCCGTCTGCCTTATCGCCCCACTCGGCCACGGTCCCGAAGTAGTCCTTGTCCATGATGGCTGCCGGCGCGGGGCCCGCCATTCTCTCCCGGGAGCGAGCTCCAGTAGTGTGTTTTTGAAGCTGCTTCAATTGCCCGGGAGTCCTCCTCATAAAATACTGGCCCAGACCGATTTCTTCAAGAGTTTTCCCTGAACTTTCTTCTAGTATTTTTATAGTTTCATTTCTTAAGTTTAAATCTTTAATCCAGTGAGAGTCTATTTAAGTTAATGGTGATAGGTATGGGCCTAATTTCAGTCTTCTACAAGTTCCCAGCCAGTTCATCCAGCACTATTTGTTAAATATGGAATCTTTCCCCCCCCAAATGTTTTTAATTGGCTTGTCAAAGATCAAATAACAGTAAGTAGCTGGATTCATCTCTTGGTTCGCTCTTCTGTTCCATACATCTACCTCTCTGTTTTTTGTGCCAGTACCATGCTGTTTTGATCACTATTGATTTATAGTATAGTCTGAGGTCTGGTAGCATGATTCCTCCTGCTTTGTTTTTATTTCTGAGTAATGTCTGGGCTATTCAAGGTTTTTTCTGATTCCATATAAAACGAAGTATTATTTTTTCAACGTCTTTAAAGTATGACAGTGGAGCTTTAATAGGGATTACATTAAAATTGTATAATGCGTTGGCTAGTTTAAGCATTTTAACAATGTTATTCTTTCCCGCCATGAGCATGGTATGTTTTTCTATTTGTTAACATTTTCATCTATTTCTTTTCTTAGAGTTTCATAGTTTTCTTTATAGAGATCTTTCACGTTCTTTGTTAGATAAACTCCCAAATATTTCATCTTCTGTGGCACTACTGTGAACAGAGTAGAGTCCTTGACTGGTTTTTCAGCTTGGCTATTGTTAGTAGGGGGGATACTGATTTATGAATGTTGATTTTATAACTTGAGATGCTGCTGCATTCCTTGATCTCTTCTAAGAGTTTTGTAGTAGAATCCCTGGTGTTTTCCAGATGTACAATCATAAAATCTGCAAAGTGCTAAAGTTTGATCTCTTCTGACCTTATGTCAATACCATTGATGGCCTTTTCTTCCCTAATTGTGATGGCTAAAACTTACATTACAATGTTAAAGAGCAGTGGAACCTTGTCTGGTTCCTGATCTGAGTGGAAATGATTTCAATTTAACTCCATTCTATATGTTATTGGCTGTGGGTTTGCTATTGATGGCCTCTATCAGTTTAAGAAATGTCCCTTCTATACAATTTTCTGAAGTGTTCTGATCATGAAGGGATTCTGGATAGTATCAAAATCTTTTTCTGCATCAATTGAGAGAATCATATGGTCTTTGTTTTTTAATTTGTTTATTTGCTGAATTATATATATATTTACATATATATATATTTATTATTAAATCATAGCTGTGTCCATTAGTACAGTCAAGGGGTACAATGTGCTGGTTTCATATACAATCTGAAATACTTTCATCAAACTGTTTAACATAGCCTTCATGTCATTTTCTTAGTTATTGTATGAAGACATTTGAATTCTGCATTTAGTAAGTTTCATCTGTATGCATTCTAAGATGCATCAAAAGTGTGGCCCCACCAATTGTCTTCCCTCCACTCCAACCTGCCTCTTCCTCTTCTTTGGCCCTTTCTCCATATTCTTGTGCTATAGTTGGGTTATAGCCTTCATATGAAAGCTATAAATTAGCTTCGTAGTAGGGCTGAATACATTGGACATTTTTTCTTCCATTTTTAAGATACTTTACTAAGAAGAATATGTTCCAGCTCCATCCATGTAAACAGGAAAGAGGTAAATTCTCCATCTTTCTTTAAGGCTGCATAATATTCCATGGTATACATGTACCACAATTTCTTACTCCATTCATGGGTTGATGGGCACTTGGGCTTCTTCCATGACTTAGCAATTATGAATTGGGCTGCCATGAACATTCTGGTACAGATGTCTTTGTTAGATCGTAATTTTTGGTCTTTTGGGTATATACTGAGTAAAGAAATTATAGGATTGAATGGCAAGTCTATGTTTACATCTCTGAATATTCTCCAAACATCCTTCTAAAAGGAATGTATTAGTGTATATTCCCACCAGCAGTATAGAAGTGTGCTCTTTTCTTCACATCCACAAGAACATCTCTGGTTTTGGGATTTTGTTGTGTGGGCTAACCTTACTGGAGTTAAGTGATATCTCCAAGTAGTTTTGATTTGAATCTCTCTGAGGATTAAGGATGATGAGCTTTTTTCATGTGTCTCAAGGCTGTGCACCTGTCTTCTTTAGAGAATTTTCTCTTCAAGTCCTTTGCCCACACTGAGATGGGATCGCTTTTTCTTTTCTTGCTAATGGTTGTGAAACCTTTGTCAGAGGTATAGCCTGAAAACATGTTCTCCCATTCTGAGGGCTGTCTACGTGTTATACTTATTATGTTCTTAGCTGTGCAGAAGCTTTTTAGTTTGATCAGGTCCCAGTAGTGTATTTTTGATACTGCTTCAATTGCCTCAGGCCAATTCCTTCAAGAGTTTTCCCTGCACTTTTTTTCTAATATTTTTATAGTTTCATGTCTTAAGTTTAAATCTTTGATCCAGTGAGAGTCTATCTAAGTTAATGGTGAAAGGTGTGGGTGCAGTTTCAGTCTTCTATAGGTCGCCAGCAAGTTCACCAGCACCATTTATCAAATAGGGAGTTATTTTCCCACTGAATGTTTTTAATTGGCTTGTCAAAGATCAAGTAATGATAAGTAGCTGGATTCGTCTCTTGGTTCTCTATTCTGTTCCAGACATCTACCTCTCTGTTTTTGTGCCAGTACCATCTCTTTTGATCACTATCAATTTATAGTACAGTCTCAGATGTGGTGATGTGATTTCCCCTGCTTTGTTTTTATTTCTGAGTAATGTCCTGGCTGTTTGAGGTTTTTTTCTGATTCCATATAAAACTAAGTATTATTTTTTTGAGATCTTTTAAGTATTAGAATGGAGCTTTAATAGGAATTGCAATAAAACTATATATTGCTTTGGGTTATAGACATTTTAACAATGTTGATTCTTCCCAGCAATGAGCATGGTATGTATTTCCATTTGTTAACATCTTCAGCTATTTCTTTTCTTAAAGTCTCATAGTTCTCTTTATAGAGATCTTTCATGTCCTTTGTTAGGTAAACTCTCAAATATTTCATCTTCTTTGGCACTACTGTGAAAGGAATAGAATCACTGACTGTTTTTTAGTTTGGCTATTGTTGGTATATATAAAGGCTACAGATTTATGGGTGGTGATTTTGTAGCCTGAAATATTGCTGTATTCCTTTATCAATTCTAAAAGTTTTGTAGTAGAATCCCTGGTGTTTTCTAGATATACAGTCATATCATCTGCGAAGAGCGAAAGTTTGATCTCTTCTGACCCTATTTGAATACCCTTGATTGCCTTTTCTTCCCTAATTGCAATTGCCAAAACTTCCATTACTATGTTAAATTGCAGTGAAGACAATTGCCAACCTTGCCTGGATCCTGATCTGAGTGGAAATGATTTCAATTTAACTCCATTCAATACAATATTGGCTGCAGTTTTGCTGTAGATGGCCTCTATCAGTTTAAGAAATGTCACTTCTATACCAATTTTCTTAATCGTTGTGATCATGAAGGGATGCTGGATATTATTAAAAGATTTTTCGGATTAATTGAGTGAATCATATGGTCTCTGTTTTTTCATTTGTTTATTTGCTGAATTATATTTATAGATTTACGTATATTGAACCAGCCTTGAGACCCTGGGATAAAACCAACTTGGTCATGATGTATAATTTGTTTGATGTGTTGCTAGATTCTGTTTGTTAGGATCTTGTTGAATATTTTGCATCAATATTCATTAGTTTTATTGGTCTATAATTTTCTTTTCTTTTTGGGTCTATTCCTGGTTTGGGGATCAGGATGATGTTTGCTTGATAGAACGTGTTCGGTAGTCTTCTTTATTTTTCTATATTTTGGAACAGGTTAAGTAATATAGGTATTAGTTCCTCTTCAATGATTTGGTAGAATTCTGACATGAAGGCATCTGGTCCCTGATTTTTCTTTTTAGGGAGATTTTGAATGGTTGATGTTATTTTAGAACTTCATATAGGCCTGTTCAACATTTCCACTTGTTTCTGACTAAGTCTTCTGAAAGTGACGTATTTCCAAGTATTGGTCAATTTCCTTCAAGATTTTCATATTTCTGAGAATAAAGTTTCTTGTAATATTCATTAAGGATTTTTTCTGTATCTGAGGAGTCTGTTGTTATTTCGTCTTTGTCATTTCTGATTGATGAGATTAGAGATTTTACTCTTTTTTTCCTGGTTAGGTTAGCCAAAGGATTATCTATTTTATCAACCTTTTCCAAAAACCAACTGTTTGATTTATTGATCTGTTGTATAATTCTTTTGTTTTCAATTTTATTTAATTCTGTGCTAATTTTGGTTATTTCTTTTCTTCTACTCGGTTTGTGGTTGGAATGTTCTTCCTCTACTGGTTGCTTGAGATGTCAAGCAACCAGTAGAGGAAGTTTAAGTTTAAGTTTAGTTTTTAACTTCTTCTCTTTCCATTCTCTTAAGGAATGCTTGCAGTGCTATAAATTTCCCTCTTAGGCCTGCCTTTGTGGTATCCCAGAGGGTCTGATAATTCATGTCTTCATTGTCATTTTTTCCCAAAAATTTGGTAATTTCTTTCTTAATCTTATATCTGACCCAGCTATCATTCAGCATAAGCTTACTTAACTTCCATATTTTTGTGTGAGTATGGAGATTCCTGTCATTAGGAATAATTTCTATTCCTTTAAATTTACTGATTTTAGATTTGTGACCTAAGATGTGATCGATTTTGGAGTATGTTCCGTGGGCTGATGAGAAGTACGTGTATTCAGTTTTGTTGGGATGAAAGTTCTTTCCTCAGTCCCATACTGCAGAAGCAGCACTGACAAGCAGGAGTCCATGCCCTGTCCACAGCTCTCGAGAAAACACCCAAGAATCTGGACTCCTGGGGGACAGGCCTCCAGACCTCAGAGTGAGAGTGGAGTGGAGTACTGGGTGCTCAGAATTGCAGGTAGAGAGTATACACTGTTTTACACAGTTTTATGCCTGGCAGAAGAGCACCATGGCACCCTAGTAGGGGAAGTAGGTCCTGTTATTAGAGGGTCTCTCCCATGGAACATAATGTGAGGTCTTTGAACTCTGCTTGTTTGTTTATGGGGTAATCCGAGCCATTCTCATGGGGGAGGGCACTCCCGTCTCCTTGGTGATGGATTTTGTACCTTTTGTTTGTATCCTTTGGGTCGCAGCTCACCTCAGCAGGGTTGATGTGCGTTTTTCAACCTTCTCTCTTGGTGTAGCTCTTATCCGCCAGGTTACTTGCTAAACTTCTGTTTTTTAACTCTCCTTCTGGATGGGAGCCTTTGTGGAAAGCTGGCTTCAGTCAGCCATCTTGTCTCTGCCCCTCCAGCAGCTTCACTATTATCTGCCATCTGAAACCTAAGCCAGGGCCACACATTTTTGTTTTTGTTGTAACAGCTTTCCATCTGGAAGTATCAATTTCCATCCTAGTGTCATCAATGCTAGCTGTTATAACAAAACCTCCTCGTTTTCAGTGGCTTAACACATTAAAAGTTTATTCTTTACTCCTGATTGGCAGGGGCAGGTGAAGAACGTGGCTCTGCTCCAAGTGGTGAATCAAGAGCTCAGGATCCTTCTGTCCTTTGTCACTACCATATTCAGCCTGTTACCTCCAGCTCACCACTGAAGAAGGAGGAGCCCCTCTGCTCTCAACCCTGCATCTGAAAGTGACCCATCACTTCTCACACTCTACTGGCATCACTGAGACACAAGGAAACTGGAAAGCAGGTTAACATTGGGTTCAGAAGGAGGAAATGAGATTGGTGAGTACCTAGAAGAATTTCTGCCACTGATCATACTATTTGTTTCAATTATGGAAGAGTAGTTTTGGTCATTTCTGAAGATGGTATTGGAATGAAATAGAATGGAAAGTGTACAGGGAAACAAAAGAGCTTCAACTGGTACTACCATCATTTAGAACAATCAGCATTTATGCAGCACAGAGTGTGTTCCTAACTCTTGTCTACAAGGTGTTGATTCTAGCCCCCATATCTTGTGTGGCACCTCTAGAGATTAGACATGAAAGGCATCCTATGATCATGCTACTTGATGTTTCACTATTTTGGAAGGAAAACCAAATCTTACCAAAGCGTTAGGATAATTTGTCACCTAAAGGGAAACTTCTTCAATAGGTTCTCTATTTTCCAATTCACTAGGCTATTAACCTTAAATGTTAAAAAAAGGCACAATTTATTTCCCAATTAAATCCCTTTTAGGCTCAGTTATATCTGTTTCTTACTCCAAGTATACAGCATGTAATGCCTGGGTACTGGGGCGTTATGATCACTGGGTACTCACTGGGTGGAGCTGAGCTGAATGGTGCATGAATGAGCATCACTCCATAACCTCCCTCCTCTACTGAGTGAAGTGCTTTGCTTTTCAAGATCTCCTATGGAAGTCTTCATAAACAACTGTGATTTTTTAAATTAAATCATAGCTGTGTACATTAATGTGATCATGGGGCACCACACACTAGTTTCATAGACCGTTTGACACATTTTCATCACTCTGGTTAACATAGCCTTCCTGGCATTTTCTTAGTTATTGTGCTAAGACATTTACATTCCACATTTACTAAGTTTCACATATACCCTTGCAAGATGCAGCACAGGTGTAATCCCACCAATCCCCCTCCCTCTCCCCACCTGCACACTCCCTCTCCTCCCTTTCCCCCTTCCCCCTATTCTTAGGTTGTAACTGGGTTATAGCTTTCATGTGAAAGTCCTAAATTAGTTTCATAGTAGGGCTGAGTACATTGGATACGTTTTCTTCCATTCTAGAGATACTTTACTGAGAAGAATATGTTCCAGCTCCATCCATGTAAACATGAAAGAGGTAAAGTCTCCATCTTTCTTTACGGCTGCATAATATTTCATAGTGTACATATACCACAATTTATTTTATTTTTATTTTTATTTTTTTATTAAATCATAGCTGTGTACATTAATGCAATCATGGGGTACAATGTGCTGGTTTTATATACAATTTAAAAGAAAAAAGACATTTTAATACAGAGATTAAAACAAAATCTCTGTCCAGCTATCATTTAAGTTGGTCATTCTTTCTCAAACATTTTTTTAAGAGATGAGAGATCTTGCTCTGGCTCTGGCTGAGGCTGGTCTGGAATTCATGAGCTCAGCCAGTTACAGATGCTGGGATTACAGGCCAGAACCCGTTCTCAAAGCTTGGACTCTCGCTCTCATTCTGGAGCTGTGGCTTGTTGGTCTGTTTCTTTGTGTCTTCCGCATTTCCTCTTGCTTTCTTCATTTTTTTCTTCCCCACTGATTTTATTTTATATGATTATTGTGAAGATTGCATAACACTGGTAGTAATTAATAGTATTTATTGAGTGTTTATCTTGTACCAGACATTGTTCTGAGCCTTTTACTTGAATTAGCCTATGAAGAAAGAACAGCCGCTCTGGTGGGTTTCTCTGTCACTGCCAATGTGACTTTGGGTGAAGTGTTTAGGCTCCTTGTATCTCAGTTTCTTCATTTGTAAAGGGTGATGTGAGATTATTTCTGTAAACCATGAAGGTTGTATATGTAGAACATTACCTGGTTTACTCTAAAGGCTTGATAAATCTTAGCTGCTATTATTATTATTATTTTTTTTATTGTTGGGGATTCATTGAGGGTACAATAAGCCAGGTTACACTGATTGCAATTGTTAGGTAAAGTCCCTCTTGCAATCATGTCTTGCCCCCATAAAGTGTGATACACACCAAGGCTCCACCCCCCTCCCTCCGTCCCTCTTTGTGCTTCCCGCCCATAACCTTAATTGTTATTAATTGTCCTCATATCAAAATTGAGTACATAGGATTCATGCTTCTCTATTCTTGTGATGCTTTACTAAGAATAATGTCTTCCACTTCCATCCAGGTTAATACAAAGGATGTAAAGTCTCCATTTTTTTTAATGGCTGAATAGTATTCCATGGTATACATATACCACAGCTTGTTAATCCATTCCTGGGTCGGTGGGCATTTAGGCTGTTTCCACATTTTGGCGATTGTAAATTGAGCTGCAATAAATAGTCTAGTACAAGTGTCCTTATGATAAAAGGATTTCTTTCCTTCTGGATAGATGCCCAGGAATGGGATTGCAGGATCAAATGGGAGGTCTAGCTTGAGTGCTTTGAGGTTTCTCCATACTTCCTTCCAGAAAGGTTGTACTAGTTTGCAGTCGCACCAGCAGTGTAAAAGTGTTCCCTTCTCTCCAAATCCACTCCAGCATCTGCAGTTTTGAGATCTTGTGATGTGGGCCATTCTCACTGGGGTTGGATGATATCTCAGGGTTGTTTTGCTTTGCATTTCTCTAATGTATAGAGATGATGAACATTCTTTCATGTGTTTGTTAGCCATTCATCTGTCATCTTTAGAGAAAGTTCTATTCATTTCTCTTGCCCATTGATATATAGGATTGTTGGCTTTTCTCATGTGGATTAATTTGAGTTCTCTATAGATCCTAGTTATCAAGCTTTTTTCTGATTGAAAATATGCAAATATCCTTTCTCATTGTGTAGGTTGTCTCTTTGCTTTGGTTGTCTCCTTAGCTGTACAGAAGCTTTTCAGTTTAATGAAGTCACATTTATTTATTTTTGTTGTTGTTGCAATTGCCATGGCAGTCTTCTTCATGAAGTCTTTCCCCTGGCCAATATCTTCCAGTGTTTTTCCTCATCTTTCTTGGAGGATTTTTATTGTTTCATGCCTTAAATTTAAGTCCTTTATCCATCTTGAATCAATTTCTGTGAGTGGGGAAAGGTGTGGGTCCAGTTTTAGTCTTTTACATGTAGACATCCAGTTCTCCCAACACCATTTATTGAATAGGGAGTCTTTCCCCCAAGGAATGTTCTTGTTTGGTTTATCGAAGATTAGGTGGTTGTAAGATTTTAGTTTCATTTCTTGGTTTTCAATTCGATTCCAAGTGTCTATGTCTCTGTTTTTGTGCCAGTACCATGCTGTCTTGACCACTATGGCTTTGTAGTACAAACTAAAATCTGGTATGCTGATGCCCCCAGCTTTATTTTTGTTACAAAGAACTGCCTTAGCTATACGGGATTTTTTCCGGTTCCATACAAAATGCAGAATAATTTTTTCCAAATCTTGAAAGTACGATGTTGGTATTTTGATAGGAATGGCATTGAATAGGTAGATTGCTTTGGGAAGTACAGACATTTTAACAATGTTGATTCTTCCCGTCCATGAGCATGGTATGTTCTTCCATTTGTTAATATCCTCTGCTATTTCCTTTCTGAGGATTTCATAGTTTTCTTTATAGAGGTCCTTCACCTCCTTCGTTAGGTATATTCCTAGGTATTTCATTTTCTTTGAAACTATGGTGAAGGGAGTTGTGTCCTTAATTAGCTTCTCATCTTGACTGTTATTGGTGTACACAAAGGCTACTGACTTGTGGACATTGATTTTATATCCTGAAACATTACTGTAGTTTTTGATGACTTCTAGGAGTCTTGTGGTTGAGTCTTTGGGGTTCTCTAAGTATAAGATCATGTCGTCAGCAAAGAGGGAGAGTTTGACCTCCTCTGCTCCCATTTGGATTCCCTTTATTTCCTTGTCTTGCCTAATTGTATTGGCTAGAACTTACAGCACTATGTTGAATAGTAAAGGTGACAGAGGACAACCTTGTCTGGTTCCAGTTCTAAGAGGAAAAGCTTTCAGTTTTACTCCATTTAGTAAAATATTGGCTGTGGGTTTGTCATAGACAGCTTCAATCAGTTTTAGAAATGTGCCACCTATGCCTATACTCTTCAGTGTTCTAATTAGAAAAGGATGCTGGATTTTATCAAATGCTTTTTCTGCATCTATTGAGAGGATCATGTGATCTTTATTTTTGCCTCTGTTAATATGGTGGATAATGTTTATGGACTTGCGTGTGTTAAACCAGCCTTGCATCCCTGGGATGAAGCCTACTTGATCATGATGAATGACTTTTTTGATGATAAGCTGTAATCTATTGGCTAGGATTTTGTTGAGAATTTTTGCATCTATATTCGTGAGTGAGATTGGTCTTAAATTCTCCTTTTTGTTCGGGTCTTTTCTTGGTTTTGGTATCAGGGTGATGTTTGCTTCATAGAATGTGTTGGGGAAGATTCCTTCTTCCTCAATTTCTTTTTTTTTTTTTTGTAAGAAAGGTTTTTAATAAACTGCAAATATTTTAGAGCTTATTCAGTTATACAAGAAATGCTCATAATAATGTAAATAAAAAGGGAAAGTATGAAATTACATATACTTAACAATTGCAGAAGTAGAGAAACACTATGAACATACTATTATAGAATGCAGAAATAGTAACGGTTTTTGCATTTTCCTTTATACTTAAGTCTTTTGTTGTTGTTTCTTGTTTCTTAGTTTGGTTTAAACATGTTTGTTGATCATCTCTCATTTTCTGTTTTCTTTCTGGAGACAAAAACTATGATCACTTTATTGCCAAAATGAGCATCTTTATTCATTCTATCATTACTTTTATTGTAAATTATGTTTTCATATAATTTGTTGTACATGATAATAGTTTAATTTTGTAATGAGAATTCTACTCCACATTACCTTAAATTAGTTTGTTTTTTGTCTTTTGAATTGTTACCTCTTTTTAGTAGTTTATCTGCATATTGTGTTAACATCATTACTTCACTCCTAGAGAGCATATGCCATTTATTTTGATTTAGATGCTGACATAGGTGCTTTCTTTCCTATGGCATATATTTTTTTTATAACAAAATAAAGCATTTATAAATATTTTTTTCCCATCTATTCATTTTTATTTATTTATTTATTTATTTTCATTAAATCATAGCTGTGTACATCAATATGATCATGGGGCACCATACATTTGTTTCATAGAATATTTGACACATTTTTATCTCATTAGTTGACATAGCCCTCCTGGCATTATCCTAGTTACTTTGTCAAGACATTTACATTCCACATTTGCCAAGGCTCACATGTACCTTTGTAAGATGCACCACATGTGTGAACCTTTCAATCCCCCTCCCTCTACCCACCTCCCCCCTCCCTCTACACGCTTTCCCCCTTCCCCCTGTTCTTAGGTTGAAACTTGGTTATAGCTTCATGTAAAGGTCCTAAGTTAGTTTCATAGTAGGAGTGAACACATTGGATATTTTCTCTTCCATTCTTGAGACACTTTACTGAGAAGAATATGTTCCAGCTCCATCCATGTAAACATGAAGGAGGTGAGGTCTCCATCTTTCTTCAAGGCTGCATAGTATCCCATGGTGTACATATAGCACAATTTGTTAATCCATTCGTGGATCGATGGGCACTTGGGTTTCTTCCATGACTTAGCAATTATGAATAGGACTGCAATAAAGATTCTGGTACAAATATCTTTGTTATGATGTGGTTTTTGGTCTTCTGGGTATATGCCGAGCAGAGGAATTACAGGATTGAATGGGAGATCTATTTTTAGATCTCTAAGTGTTCTCCATATATCTTTCCAAAAGGAATGTATTAGTTTGCATGCCCACCAGCAGTGCAAAAGTGTTCCCTTTTCTTCACATCCACGCCAACATCTCTGGTCTTGGGATTTTGTGATATAGGCTAGTCTCACTGGAGTTAGATGATATCTCAAAGTAGTTTTGATTTGCATTTCTCTGATGATTAAAGATGATGAGCATTTTTTCATATGTCTGAAGGCCGCTCGCCTTTCTTCTTTGGAGAAGTTTCTTTTCAATTCTCTTGCCCAGCCTGTGATGGTGTCCCTTGTTCTTTTCTTGCTAATGCGTTTGAGTTCTCTGTGGATTCTAGTTATTAAACCTTTGTCAGAGACATAACCAGCAAATATCTTCTCCCATTCTGTGGGCTGTTTGCTTGCTTTACTTACTGTGTTCTTGGCTGTGCAGAAACTTTTTAGTTTGATCAAGTCCCAAAAGTGTATTTTTGAAGCTGCTTCAATCGCCCGGGGGGTCCTTCTCATAAAAAAATCACCCAACCCAATTTCTTCAAGGGTTTTCCCTGCACTCTCTTCTAGTATTTTTGTAGTTTCATGTCTTAAGTTTAGGTCTTTAATCCAGTAAGAGTCTATCTTGGTTAGTGGTGAAAGGTGTGGATCCAGTTTCAGTCTTCTACAGGTTGCCAGCCAGTTCACCCAGCACCATTTGTTAAATAGGGAATCTTTTCCCCACTGGATGTTTTTAACTGGCTTGTCAAAGATTAAATAACGGTAAGTAGCTGGGTTCATCTCTTGGTTCTCTATTCTGTTCCAGACATCTACTTCTCTGTTTTTGGGCCAATACCATGCTGTTTTGATCACAATCGATTTGTAGTATAGTGTGAGGTCTGGTAGCGTAATTCCTCCTGCTTTGTTTTTATTTTTGAGTAATGTCTTGGCTATTCGAGGTTTTTTCTGATTCCATATAAAACGAAGTATTGTTTTTTGAAGATCTTTAAAGTATCACAATGGAACTTTAATCGGGATTGCATTGAAGGTATATATAGCTTTGGGTAGTATGGACATTTTAACAATGTTGATTCTTCCCAGCCATGAGCATGGTATGTTTTTCCATTTATTAAAATTCTCGGGGCGGCGCCAGTGGCTCAGTCAATAAGGTGCCGGCCCCATATACCGAGTGTGGCGGGTTCAAACCCGGCCCCGGCCAAACTGCAACCAAAAAAAAAAAAAAAATTCTCGGCTATCTCTTTTCTTAGAGTTTCATAGTTCTCTTTATAGAGATCTTTCACGTCCTTTGTTAGATAAATTCCCAAATATTTCATCTTCTTTGGCATTACTGTGAATGGGATAGAGTCCTTTATTGTTTTTTCAACTTGACTATTGTTGGTATATTTAAAGGCTACTGATTTAAGAATGTTGATTTTGTAACCTGAGACGTTGCTGTATTTCTTGATCACTTCTAAGAGTTTTGTAGTAGAGTCCCTGGTGTTTTCCAGATATACAATAATATCATCTGTGAAGAGCGAAATATTGATCTCTCCTGACCCTATGTGGATACCCTTGATCGCCTTTTCTTCCCTAATTGCGGTGGCTTAAACTTCCATTACAATGTTAAAAAGCAATGGGGACAATGGGCAGCCTTGTCTGATTTCTGATCTAAGTGGAAGTGATTCCAATTTAACTCCTTTCAATATGATATTGGCTGTCGGTTTGCTGTATATGGCCTCTATCAGTTTAAGAAATGTCCTTTTTATACCAATTTTCTTAAGTGTTCTGATCATGAAGGGATGTTGGATGTTATCAAAAGCTTTTTCTGCATCGATTGAGAGGATCATATGGTCTTTGTTTTTTGCTTTGTTTATGTGCTGAATTACATTTATAGATTTACGTATATTGAACCAGCCTTGAGACCCTGGGATAAAGCCAACTTGATCATGATGTATGATTTGTTTGATATGTTGCTGGATTCTGTTTGTTAGGATCTTGTTGAATATTTTTGCGTCTATATTCGTTACTGATATTGGTCTAGAATTTTCTTTTTTTGTTGGGTCTTTTCCTGGTTTGGGGATCAGGGTGATGTTTGCTTCATAGAACGTGTTGGGGAGTCTTCCGTCTTTTTCTACATTTTGGAAGAGTTTGAGTAATATAGGTATTACTTCCTCTTTAAAGGTTTGGTAGAATTCTGATGTGAAACCATCTGGTCCTGGGCTTTTCTTTTTGGGGAGGTTTTGTATGGTTGATGTTATTTCCGAACTTGAAATGGGCCTGTTTAACATTTCCACTTGATTCTGGCTAAGTCTTGGAAGGTGATGTGCTTCTAGGTATCTGTCCATTTCCTTGAGGTTTTCATACTTCTGAGAGTAAAGTTTCTTGTAATATTCATTAAGGATTTTTTGGATTTCTGAGGAGTCTGTTGTTATTTCGTTTTTGTCATTTCTGATTGATGAGATTAGAGATTTTACTCTTTTTTTCCTGATTAGGTTGGCCAATGGTTTATCTATTTTGTTGACCTTTTCAATAAGCCAGCTTTTTGATTTATTGATCTGTTGTATGGTTCTTTTGTTTTCAATTTCATTTAGTTCTGCTCTCATTTTGGTTATTTCTTTTCTTCTACTGGGTTTGTGGTTGGAGCGTTCTTCCTTTTCCAGTTGCTTGAGATGTCCCATTAAGTTGCTAACTTCCTCTCTTTCGGTTCTCCTGAGGAAGGCTTGCAGTACTATAAATTTCCCTCTTAGAACTGGCTGTGTGGTATCCCAGAGGTTCTGATAGTTCGTGTCTTCATTGTCGTTTAGTTCCAAAACTTTGGCAATTTCCTTCTTGATCTCATCTCTGACCCAGCTATCGTTCAGCATGAGGTTATATAACTTTCATGTTTTTGTATGAGTATGTAGATTCCTGTTGTTACTCAGCTCAAGTTTTATTCCATGATGGTCTGAGAAGATGCATGGAATAACTTCTATTCCTTTAAATTTACTGATGTTAGATTTGTGACCTAAGATGTGATCAATTTTGGAGTAAGTTCCGTGGGCTGATGAGAAGTATGTGTGTTCAGTTTTGTTAGGGTGAAATGTTCTGTAGATGTCTGCTAGATCTAAATGCTGGATGGTTAGATTTAAATCTAAAATTTCTTTACTCAGCTTTTTGTTGGATGATCGATCCCTCACTGCCAAAGGAGTGTTAAAATCTCCGACTATTATGGAGCTGGAAGAAATCAAGTTGCTCATGTCTGTTAGAGTTTCTCTTATGACTTGTGGTGCATTCTGATTGGTTGCATAGATATTAATAATTGAAATCTCATCATATTGAGTATTACCCTTAACAAATATGAAGTGACCATTCTTGTCCTTCCTTACTTTTGTTGGTTTAAAGCCTATTGAGTCTGCAAATAAAATTGCAACACCTGCTTTTTTCTGGTTACCATTTGTCTGAAATATGGATGACCATCCTTTGACCCTGAGTCTGTATTTGTCTTTTAATTTAAGATGTGACTCTTGTAAGCAACAGATATCTGGTCTGAGTTTTTGTATCCAGTCAGCTAACCTATTTCTCTTTAGAGGACATTTTAAGCCATTCACATTAATGGAGATTATTGATAAATTTGGTGATATTTTGGGTATCGAGTTTTTCAAAAGTCCGGTGGATGAATTTAATCTTTTCGCCATTGTAGAAGTTGGATTTGATCAGGAGTTTCTGAGTGAGTTTACTTTTGTAGTAGAGGATTATGTTGGTCATTACGAGGATAGGTCTGAGAATATCCTGAAGAGCTGTTTGTTTGTGGCAAATTTCTTCAACATATGGATGTTGTTAGAGTATTTAATTTCTCCATCATAGATGAAACTCAGTTTAGCTGGGTACAAGATCCGGGGTTGAAAGTTATTTTGCTTTAGGAGATTAAAAGTCGATGACCACCCTCTTCTGGCTTGAAAAGTTTCAGCAGAGAGATCTGCAGTCATTCTAATGTTCTTACCTTTTTAGGTAATGGCTTTCTTTCGCCTGATAACCTTGAGAATTTTCTCCTTCATGTTGACGTTAGTGAAGTTAATTATGATATGTCTGGGGGATGATTCATTGGGGTTGAATCGTGCTGGAGTTCTGAAACTGTCTGCTATCTGAATTTCAGAATCTCTAGGCATGTCTGGAAAATTCTCTTTCATAATTTCATGCAGAAGGGCTGCTGTGCCCCTCGATGCCACTTCATCATTTTCTGGAACTCCTATTATTCGTATGTTTGCCTTCTTCAAATTATCCCAGAGCTCTCTAAGAGAAAGATCCATTTTTGCTCTCCATTTCTCTTCCTCTTTGAGAGTTTGGGAGCGTTTGAAGGCTTTATCTTCGGTGTCAGAAATCCTTTCTTCTGCTTGGTCCATTCTGTTGCTGAGGGATTCTACTGTATTTTTCATATCTTTAAGGGCTGCAAATTCTTGCTTCAGTGTGTCTAAGTCTTTGGTGGTTTTGTCTTTATATTCGTTAAATTCTTGAGACAACTTTTGAATTTCTCCTCGGAATCCTAATTCCATTTTGTCGATCTTGTATGCAATCCAAATTCTGAATTCGATTTCTGACAGAAATAAAAGAGGAAATCATTAACTTCCTTGAGCATAACAACAATGAAGACACAAGCTACCAAAACCTGTGGGATATTGCAATAGCAGTTTTGAGAGGAAAATTCATCGCTTTAGATGCCTACATTCGAAGAACAGAAAGAGAGCACATCAACAATCTCACAAGCCATCTTATGGAATTGGAAAAGGAAGAACAATCTAAGCCTAAACTCAGTAGAAGAAAAGAAATATCCAAAATCAAATCAGAGATCAATGAAATTGAAAACAAAAGAATCATTTAGAAAATTAATGAAACAAGGAGTTGGTTTTTTGAAAAAATAAATAAAATAGATGAACCATTGGCCAGACTAATGAGGAATAGAAAAGTAAAATCTCTAGTAACCTCAATCAGAAATGATAAAGGGGAAATAACAACTGATCCCACAGAGATACAAGAGATCATCTCTGAATACTACGAGAAACTCTATGCCCAGAACTTTGACAGTGTGTAGGAAATGGAGAAATACATGGAATCACACCCTCTCCCTAGACTCAGCCAGGAAGCATTAGAGTTCCTGAACAGACCAATTTCAAGCACTGAGATCAAAGAAAGAATAAAAAAAATCTTCCAACCAAAAAATGCCCTGGTCCAGATGGCTTCACTCCAGCATTCTATCAAACTTTCAAGGAAGAGCTTATTCCTGTACTGCAGAAATTATTCCAAAAAATTGAGGAAGAAGGAATCTTCCCCAACACATTCTATGAAGCAAACATCACCCTGATACCAAAACCAGGAAAAGACCCAAACAAAAAGGAGAATTTCAGACCAATCTCACTCATGAATATAGATGCAAAAATTCTCAACAAAATCCTAGCCAATAGATTACAGCTTATCATCAAAAAAGTCATTCATCATGATCACGTAGGTTTCATCCCTGGGATGCAAGGCTGGTTTAACATACGCAAGTCCATAAATGTTATCCACCATATTAACAGAGGCAAAAATAAAGATCACATGATCCTCTCAATAGATGCAGAAAAAGCATTTGATAAAATCCAGCATCCTTTTCTCATTAGAACACTGAAGAGTACAGGCATAGGTGGCACATTTCTAAAACTGATTGAAGCTATCTATGACAAACCCACAGCCAATATTTTACTGAATGGAGTAAAACTGAAAGCTTTTCCTCTTAGAACTGGAACTAGACAAGGTTGTCCTCTGTCACCTTTAATATTCAACGTAGTGCTGGAAGTTCTAGCCAATACAATTAGGCAAGACAATGAAATAAAGGGAATCCAAATGGGAGCAGAGGAGGTCAAACTCTCCCTCTTTGCTGACGACATGATCTTATACTTAGAGAACCCCAAAGACTCAACCACAAGACTCCTAGAAGTCATCAAAAAATACAGTAATGTTTCAGGATATAAAATCAATATCCACTAGTCAGTAGCCTTTGTATACACCAATAACAGTCAAGATGAGAAGATAATTAAGGACGCAACTCCCTTCACCATAGTTTCAAAGAAAATGAAATACCTAGGAATATACCTAACGAAGGAGGTGAAGGACCTCTATAAAGAAAACTATGAAATCCTCAGAAAGGAAATAGCAGAGGATATTAACAAATGGCAGAACATACCATGCTCATGGACGGGAAGAATCAACATTGTTAAAATGTCTATACTTCCCAAAGCAATCTACCTATTCAATGCCATTCCTATCAAAATACCAACATTGTACTTTCAGGATTTGGAGAAAATGATTCTGCGTTTTGTATGGAACCGGAAAAAATCCTGTATAGCTAAGGCAGTTCTTTGTAACAAAAATAAAGCTGGGGGCATCAGCATACCAGATTTTAGTTTGTACTACAAAGCCATAGTGGTCAAGACAGCATGGTACTGGCACAAAAACAGAGACATAGACACTTGGAATTGAATTTAAAACCAAGAAATGAAACTAAAATCTTACAACTACCTAATCTTCGATAAACCAAACAAGAACATTCCTTGGGGGAAAGACTCCCTATTCAATAAATGGTGTTGGGAGAACTGGATGTCTACATGTAAAAGACTGAAACTGGACCCACACCATTCCCCACTCACAAAAATTGATTCAAGATGGATAAAGGACTTAAATTTAAGGCATGAAACAATAAAAATCCTCCAAGAAAGCATAGGAAAAACACTGGAAGATATTGGCCTGGGGAAAGACTTCATGAAGAAGACTGCCATGGCAATTGCAGCAACAACAAAAATAAAGAAATGGGACTTCATTAAACTGAAAAGCTTCTGTACAGCTAAGGAGACAATAACCAAAGCGAAGAGACAACCTACACAATGGGAAAGGACATTTACATATTTTCAATCAGACAAAAGCTTGATAACTATGATCTATAGAGAACTCAAATTAATTCACATGAAAAAAGCCAACAATCCCTTATATCAATGGGCAAGAGACATGAATAGAACTTTCTCTAATAATGACAGACGAATGGCTAACAAACACATGAAAAAATGTTCTTCGTCTCTATATATTAGAGAAATGCAAATCAAAACAACCCTGAGATATCATCTAACCCCAGTGAGAATGGCCCACATCACAAAATCTCAAAACTGCAGATGCTGGTGTGGATGTGGAGAGAGGGAACACTTTTACACTGCTGGTGGGACTGCAAACTAATACAACCTTTCTCGGGGGAAGTAGGGAGAAACCTCAAAGCACTCAAGCTAGGCCTCCCATTTGATCCTGCAATCCCATTACTGGGCATGTACCCAGAAGGAAAAAAATCCTTTTATCATAAGGACACTTGTACTAGACTGTTTATTGCAGCTCAATTTACAATTACCAAAATGTGGAAACAGCCTAAATGCCCACCAACCCAGGAATGTTTTAACAAGCTGTGGTATATGTATACGATGGAATACTATTCAGCCATTAAAACAAATGGAGACTTTACATCCTTCGTATTAACCTGGACGGAAGTGGAAGACATTATTCTTAGTCAAGCATCACAAGAATAGAGAAGTATGAATCCTATGTACTCAATTTTGATATGAGGACAATTAATGACAATTAAGGTTATGGGGGGGAAGCAGAAAGAGGAATGGAGGCAGGGTGTTGGGGCCTTGGTGTGTGTCGCACTTTATGGGGGCAAGGCATGATTGCAAGGGGGAGTTTAGCTAACAACTGCAATCAGTGTAACCTGGCTTATTGTACCCTCAATGAATTCCCAACAATAAAAAAAAAAAAGTCGATGACCACCCTCTTCTGGCTTGAAAAGTTTCAGCAGAGAGATCTGCAGTCATTCTAATATTCTTCCCTTTTATGTAATGGCTTTATTTCGTTTGGCTGCTTTAAGTATTTTCTCCTTCATATCAACTTTAGTGTAGTTGATTATGATATGTCTGGGGGAAGTCTTATTGGGATTGAGTTGTTGTAGAGTTCTGAAACTGCTATCTGAATTACAGAATCTCTACGCATGTCTGGAAAATTATTTTTCATAATTTCATGGAGAAGGGCCTCTGCGCCTAGCAAGGCAACTTCTCGGTTTCAGGGACTCAAATGAGTCGGATATTAGCCTTTTTCAAGTTATCCTAGAGCTCTCTGAGAGAATGATCCGTTTTTGCTCTCCATTTCTCTTCCTCTTTGAGAGTTTGAGAGTGTTCAAAGGCTTTGTCTTCAGTGTCAGAAATCCTTTATTCTGCTTGCTCCACTCTGTTACTGAGGGATTCTACTGTATTTTTCAGATTTTTTACGGCTGAAAATTCTTGCTTCTGTGTGTCTCTTTGGGGTTTTGTCTTTAAATTTGCTGAATTCTTGAGACAACGTTTGAATTTCTCCTCAAATTCCTAATTCCGACTTTTGAATTGCTGCTTGAAGTTTTAGTTACAAGTTTTCCTCCACTTTATTAATCTTCTTTGCAATCCAAATTCTGAATTCGATTTCTGACACCTCAGCCAGTTGTTCATGAATGGGATCTTCAATTACATCTGCCATATCTTTCCTTGGGGTGGGGGGTTGATATATTCTGGTTATTCATGTTACCAGAATTTTTCCACAGATTTCACCCCATGGTTGTTTTACTCTCTTTGATTTTTCTCCTGAGTTTTTTCGAGGGCCCGTACAGTATTCTGGCCTGAGAAACTGGGGCCCTGTCTAGTGTAGTGTGGCTAAGTTGTTCTGTCTTGTTTTCAGCTGGTTTCTGTTTGACCCTATTGAAACAGATACTGTGGATTGAAGTCTTAGCTGTGGAGAAATATCAGCAATTACTTCACCCCACCCACCACAGGCAACAATTGAAAAACGAAAATCAAACCTTCTTCCAACTGTGCAGCCAGGGCACCACCTGATTTGTCCTCAGGCGATTGGCTCAGTTCAAAAGGTCCAAATTAATTGTCTCAGTCTGCACCTGTCTCAGGTGAGAGAGTTTAAGAGGTCTCTGGGAACTGGATCACAGGGGTCTGGTAACTACTCTGATGTGGCTTGCTTGCTCCAGTGCTGCGTGGAGTTAGGAGGAGCCATTCAGCCAATAGATCAGTGTGGGAAGGTTGATGCCTCCTTTCCCACCATGCACCACTGTCACATCCAGTCACTGATAGCCCTGCAGTTGACTGATCCTCATGCCTGTAGTGAACCGATACTCCAGAAGTTTGCACCTGCCTTAATCACAAGGAAGTCTGCCAGGCTGCTGTGCTCTGCCTCTCTCTAGCAGGAGGATGTGAGGCCTGACAGCCTTGGGTGTTTGATGAATGTTGGGAGGTGTTCACTCAGGTCCATTCCCACCCCTGATTAATGCTACTGACAGAACAGAATAGAACTACTTTGTGGTTCCCCTGTAGAAGAGAAGCTGATTTGAGTTCCAAATCAGCTTGTCTTTGCTCCTGCAGGTTTGTATTCGGTTAGCTGTCAGTTTTGTCCTGCTGCCTTCCTTTGTCTATAGGCTGACTATCCCCTGAGGGTCAGGTGCATCTTAGGCTCAGTAAAACGGTCCTCTGGGTCAGCCCCGCCCTGGGAGTTTCCCCAGTTTGCAAGCCGATGCTGCCTCAGGAAAATCCTTTACTCACGGTCTCTGGTTGTCCAGGGAGACAGGGGGTGTGGCTTCAGAATATCCGGGGTGAACCGTATTACTGCTAAAAGAGGGCTGCTGTTTTATGCCTCAGGGAGCTGCTGCTCTGGTGTGGTTCCCTCTCAGCCGACTGTCCTCTCCTTGCTTCCGTGCCCCAGAGTCTGCACCGATCAGCTGTAGCCCAGACACTGTCCCCACTCCTGGAGCAATTGCCCAAGGGGGGCAGGCCTCTGGATCCCAGAGTGAGAGTGGAGAGGACCGCTGGGAACTCAGGGTCACAGGTAGATAGCACATACTGTTTTACACAGTTTTATGCCTGGCTATATTGCCACCAAAAGATGGCTGCCACACTGTGCCTCAGGGAGCCGCCACTCAGGTGTGGTTCCCTTTCAGCCGACCATCATCTCCTCACTCCCGCACCCCAGATTCAGCACTGACCAGCCACAGTACAGGCACTGTCCACACCCCTTGAGAAATCACCCAAGAATCCGAACTCCTGGGGGACAGGCCTCCAGACCCCAGAGTGAGAGTGGAGGGGATGCTGGGAGCTCAGAGTTTCAGGCAGAGAACATACACAGTTCTATACAGTTTTATGCCTGGCACAAGAATGCCATGGCACCCTAGTAGGAGAGGTTGGTCTAGTTTTTAGAGGGTCTCTCCCATGGAGTGTCGTAGGAGGACCTTTTAACTCTGCCCAATTGTTTGTGGGGCACTCTGAGCCATTGTCATGGGGGAAGGGACTCCTGTCCACTTGGTGATGGATTTTGTATCTTTTGTTTGTATCCTTGTGGTCACAGGGGTGACCTCAGTGGGGTTGACGTGCGTTCTTGCCTCAGTGGGGTTGACGTGCGTTCTTCAACCTTCTCTCTTAGTGCAGCTCAAATCCACCAGGTTACTTGCTAAATTTTTGTCCTTTAATTCTTGTTCTGGACAAGAGCCTCTGTGGAAAGCTGGCTTCAGTCAGCCATCTTGTCTCCTCCCTGACCTTCAGTTTTAACTGCATTCATGGATTCCTCTGGAGTCTCTGGGTCCAGTGCACCAAAACAGCTTTCTTCCTTTTTTTAAGAATACATGTGATTCCTCAATGTTTCCAAGAGTTCTGTTGGTCATTCAAGCTGCCACGCCCAGCATTTCTCTGCAGTCAGAAACCGCCATTCCTCACCACCTGGGCTCCCTGCGCTGCTCCAGCCACGTCCTCCTCCTGGGCCGCTGCAGTCGGCTGTGGGCAGGCCCAGAGCAGCACAACTGTGATTTAGTTCACAGATTCCAAAAGATGATAGCAGTCTTTTCCTACAAGTATATGTAACTTACCTTACAAGTATACAAATTTGATTATTGGAATACTCTCTACAAAAGGCCCTATCCCCCCACTCCAAAAAAATCCAAGCTTTTCAAAACCAAATTGGAAAAAAATAAATAAAACCAAGAACACAGCACAACTCAAATTAATGATGACCTCCACTAGCAGAATACAAAAACATTTTTGCATTAAGAGGAACATTTGAGCCATTTGGGGTTGAGAACTTTGCTTTGCTGATTTTGAAAGAAAGAAGAAAAGAAAGCAAAAAACAAAACAAAACAAAACAAAAAAAACAACAACCCAAAGCCCAGATAGTTGCCCTAATTTATACTAGGACATGAGAGTATTTACTCAGCTGAGCCAGTCAGAGCTAATGGTTCTTAGTGCCTTTAATGGGCCTCCAGGTTGGGGCAGGGTGAATTCTGGCATGAGCAGAGAGGTGTGTACATTTGAGAGTAGGCAGCTCTCTTTGGATGGGATGTCTGACACTTACTTTTTCCCTCCACAGAGCATGTGTGCGAGGTTCCAAAGCTCACGAGTTTGGATCAATACTTCAAAGTTTGGAGGCTTACAAAATCTTCCAAATTGGAATGAAAACATCTCCCTGGGTATTCTGCAAGTGCTGGTAAATGGAAATGAAACATCTCAGTGAAGGCGAAGCATTCTCCAGACCTTCATCTTATTTCCACTCAGATGTAATCCAACATTAACACTTGCTCCAGACACCCAGCCTATTAGCGCCTTCCTCTTCCACTTGAGAAGGACAGCTTCTGAGGGCTGTGGTGAGTGGCAAGGGGCTCCACACTTGGAATTTCACCCTGGAAACCCAACAAGAGAGGTGCATTACCATTTAATTATAATGACAGAGCAGATGTGATAACAAGGTTGTCTTCTTTGGCTCTGTTCCTGATATCACCACAAGGGTTTCCAGTTGCTGTTCCCTTTTATTTTGCCTTTCTTCATTAATCTCGGCTCCTCTAACTGCTTCCTGCTCACCTCCCTGACTTGTTTAACTGGCCTTTGTGCAAGGTGACCACAGCCTTTCAGAGAAGAGGCTGCATGGGGCTGGGGTTTTGCTTAGTGCGGTTCCAGCCATCTGTGCTTTCCTGCAGGTCACCATGCACCACGCTCCCCTGGAAGCTCTGTGACTTCATCTTCACCAAATTACTGCACTAAAAAAAAAAAAAGATTTCACAAACCCAAATGATTTCATTGTCACATCTATGAAAGAACATTTTCTTTTAATTTTGTGACCATGCTTTGGCATCGGCTTCTCATTATGTTCCTGAGTGCTTCAAAGCTCCCTCTTTGCTCTTTTGTGTGCTTTCCTAACTCTCAACTTAAATACAGATATAATAATTTGATACCCCCCAAAGTTCTGGCATACCAGATCCTAAATTAGGAACAAAGTAATGGATTTGTTAGTTGGACAGGGGCTATATCTCTTCCTGAGAGAGCCAAAAGTGAAGATGAGTTTGACTTCGGTAAAGTTTGGTATAAATACTTTTATAGTGCTTGAGATTGCTATATATATATATTTTTATTTCCTCCCAGGTTTTAGTCACCTTGTCTTTGGAACAAATAGTTCATAAGTTACTTTAGCAAATTTGAAATAAGAAGGTATATGTACACTTTTTGATATGAGATAACTTGTGTATCTTATTCATCTTCTCCAATTTCATCGATGTGTTTAGACATAGTAACTGCTCAATAAATGTATGATTTCCCACAAATATGCTGTGTGGGAAAGTTTCATAGGGATCTTGTTTTCTTTGCTACGAAAGTCCAACTATTTCATAAAAGTGGGGTTTAACCACCTTCCTTCAACTATATAATTCACAGATTAAAAAATAAATTCAGCCTAACAGTAATTTACCTGGCCTGGATTACCACTTCTTGTAGGGAAAGTGGTGGGTGGAACCAAAGTGGGATGGCAGTTGTGAGGGAGCTACTCTGTGCTAACACAGGGGTAGGAGACACTTGACGTTAATTATTTAATTCTTACAACAGTCCACCAGTATAGGTATCAGTCTCTCCAGTTTTTCAGATGAGGAGTCACGAGCTCAGGGAGATCAATATATTTTCCAAGGTAGAACTGGTACTCAAGGGGGCGGAGCATGATGGTGGACAGGACGGACGTGTAGCCCACCTCTCCCAAGCCACCAGGTGAGAGGAAAGGCGGTCTGGACCTTCCCTGTGTGTGGATTATTGGAGTGGACAGACAGCTGGAGATGCCCAGCGAACTGGCCGATTGCTATATATGAGGGGTAATTTAAAATCACAGACTCTGTTGTAGAGATTCTTCCCTGCTCGGCCTTGCTGGCCAGCAGGGCCCTCCCCTATGGAGGTCAGCAGCTTGTAAACGCTGACAAAACCCAATTGACAAATAATTATTCCTGAACTGAGGGAGGCATCCGAAAGGAGAGCCACTCAAAACCACGGGGAGCTGGGCAAACTGTTGGACAATTGAAGGGAAGGGAAGGGATTCTGCCTGGGAAACAGACATTTTGAACTACCCAAAAGGGTGGGCACCTTTCCCCCAGGCATTGGAGGGGGCTGGCAGTTTAGGCTGCTCGGGGAACTGGTGGGTGCCAATCCAAAAGAGAAACTGAACCATAAAACCCAGAATAAGTCCCCCAAATGCTCCAACCCCGGGACCCGGCTTGAAGCCGCGGACCCGGCTTTGGCTGCTAAAGGCGGGAAGCTACTGAAGCCACGGACACGGCTGTAGCAGCTGAGGCCATGAACTTGGCTTCAGCCTCGGGAGCCAGCTACAACAGATAAAACCGCAAGCCTGCCAACGACCGCGCAAACTCAGCACCACTCCCCCTACAGCTGATTGTAGTTGCCAGTTTGCAGGAGAACCTGGGAACAGAGTGGAAAGACTTGAGAAGCGTGGACACCTGCACTGAGTGGGAAGGTCGGTTGCAAGTGCTGTCTGGAAAAGAACAGCCGAGGTTACACAATTCCTAGGTGACAAACCTTTGCAGAAATTCCAAAATGGCGATCGACCGTGGAAGGTGGTCAGGTACAAGCCTTGGAACCACTCACAGCGCCACCTGGTGTCCAGAAAGTATATTGCAGTATGAATATATTCCTATGAAAGTTGATCCCTACAGTAGACATATAGATAAATATAGGTATATTTCTACACGCAAGAATATTTTTTGAGTTGGTGGCTTTTTTTTTGTTTTCGTGTTTTTTTTTGTTTGTTCTGTTTTTGTCTGTTTTTTCGTCACCATTTTCTTAGAGGAGATTTCTTTCTTTTTTTTTTTATTAAATCATAGCTGTGTACATTGATATGATCATGGGGCATCATTCACTAGCTTTACAGACCGTTTACCAAGTTTCACATATACCCTTGTAAGATGCACCGCTGGTGTAATCCCACCAATCCCCTTCCCTCTACCCACCTTCCCACTCCCTCCCCTCCCTTTCCCCCTTCCCCCTATTCTTAGGTTGTATCTGGGTTATAGCTTTCATGTGCAAACCCTAAATTAGTTTCATAGTAACGCTGAGTACATTGGATACTTTTTCTTCCATTCTTGAGATACTTTACTAAGAAGAATATGTTCCAGCTCCATCCACGTAAACATGAAAGAGGTAAAGTCTCCATCTTTCTTTAAGGCTGCACAATATTCCATGGTGTACATGTACCACAATTTATTAATCCATTCATCGATCAATGGGCACTTGGGCTTCTTCCATGACTTAGCAATTATGAATTGAGCTGCAATAAACATTCTGGTACAAATATCTTTGTTATGATGTGCTTTTTGGTCTCTGGGTATATGCCCAGTAGAGGGATTACAGGATTGAATGGCAGATCTACTTTTAGATCTCTAAGTGTTCTCCATATCTCTTTCCAAAAGGAATGTATTAATTTGCATTCCCACCAGCAGTGCAAAAGTGTTCCCTTTTCTCCAGATCCACACCAACATCTCTGGTCTTGGGATTTTGTGATATAGGCTAGTCTCACTGGAGTTAGATGGTATCTCAAAGTAGTTTTGATTTGCATTTCTCTGATGATTGAAGATGATGAGCATTTTTTCATATGTCTGAAGGCCGCGCGCCTGTCTTCTTTAGGGAAGTTTCTCTTCAAATTCCTGGCCAGCCTGCGATGGGATCCCTTGTTCTATTCTTGCTAATGCGTTTGAGTTCTCTGTGGATTCTGGTTATTAAACCTTTGTCAGAGACATAACCTGCAAATATCTTCTCCCATTCTGAGGGCTGTTTGCTTGCTTTACTTACTGTGTTCTTGGCTGTGCAGAAGCTTTTTAGTTTGATCAAGTCCCAGTAGTGTATTTTGAAGCTGCTTCAATTGCCTGGGGGGTCCTGCTCATAAAATACTCACCCAGCCCGATTTCTTCAAGGATTTTCCCTGCACTCTCTTCTAGTATTTTTATAGTTTCATTTCTTAAGTTCAAATCTTTGATCCAGTGAGAGTCTATCTTAGTTAATGGTGAAAGGTGTGGGTCCACTTTCAGTCTTCTACAGGTTGCCAGCCAGTTCACCGAGCACCATTTGTTAAATAGGGAATCTTTTCCCCACTGAATGTTTTTAATTGGCTTGTCAAAGATTAAATAACGGTAAGTAGCTGGATTCATCTCTTGGTTCTCTATTTTGTTCCAGACATCAACTTCTCTGTTTTTGTGCCAATACTATGCGATTTTGATCGCTATTGATTTGTAGCACAGACTGAGGTCTGGTAGCGTAATTTCTCCTGCTTTGTTTTTCTTTCTGAGTAATGTCTTCGCTGTTCGAGGTTTTTTTCTGATTCCATATAAAACAAAGTATTGTTTTTTCAAGATCTTTAAAGTACGACAGTGGAGCTTTAATAGGGATTGCATTGAAATTATATATTGCTTTGGGTAGTATAGACATTTTAACAATATTGATTCTTCCCATCCATGAGCATGGTATGTTTTTCCATTTGTTAATATTTTCAGCTATTTCTTTTCTTAGAGTTTCACATGTCTCTTTGTAGAGATCTTTCACGTCCTTTGTTATATAAATTCCCAAATATTTCATCTTTTTTGGCACTACTGTGAATGGGATAGAGTCCTTAACTGTTTTTTCAAATTGACTATTGTTGGTATATATAAAGGCTACTGATTTATGAATGTTGATTTTGTAACCTGAGACGCTGCTGTATTCCTTGATCACTTCTAAAAGTTTTGTAGTAGAGTCCCTAGTGTTTTCCAGATATACTATCATATCATCTGCGAAGAGTGAAGTTTGATCTCTTCTGACCCTATATGGACACCCTTGATCTCCCTTTCTTCCCCAATTGCAGTGGCTAAAACTTCCATTACAATGTCAAAAAGCAATGGAGACAATGGGCAGCCTTGTCCGGTTCCTGATCTGAGTGGAAATGATTCCAATTTAACTGCATTCAATATGATATTGGCTGTGGGTTTGCTGTAGATGGCCTCTATCAGTTTAAGAAATGTCCCTTCTGTACCGATTTTCTTAAGTGTTCTGATCATGAAGGGATGCTGGATATTATCAAAAGCTTTTTCTGCATCGATTGAGAGAATCATATGGTCTTTGTTTTTTAATTTGTTTATGTGCTGGATTACATTTATAGATTTACATATATTGAACCAGCCTTGAGATCCTGGGATAAAACCGACTTGGTCATGATGTATAATTTGTTTGATGTGTTGCTGGATTCTGTTTGTTAGGATCTTGTTGAATATTTTTGCATCTATATTCATTAGTGATATCGTTCTATAATTTTGTTTTCTTGTTGGGTCTTTTCCTGGTTTGGGGATCAGGGTGATGTTTGCTTCATAGAACGTGTTTGGTAGTCTTCCTTCTTTTTCTACCTTTTGGAACAGGTTGAGTAATATAGGTACTAATTCCTCTTTAAAAGTTTGGTAGAATTCAGACGTGAAACCATCTGGTCCCGGGCTTTTTTTTTTAGGGAGGTTTTGTATGGTTGATGCTATTTCTGAACTTGATATGGGCCTGTTCAACATTTCCACTTGATTCTGGCTAAGTCTTGGAAGGTGACGTGCTTCCAAGTATTGGTCAATTTTCTTCAGATTTTCATATTTCTGAGAATAAATTTTCTTGTAATATTCATTAAGGATTTTTTTGATTTCTGAGGAGTCTGTTGTTATTTCATCTTTGTTGTTTCTGATTTATGAGATTAGAGATTTTACTCTTTTTTTCCTGATTAGGTTGGCCAAAGATTTATCTAGTTTATTGACCTTTTCGCAATAGCAGCTTTTTGACTTATTGATCTGTTGTATTATTCTTTTGTTTTCAATTTCATTTAGTTCTGCTCTGATTTTGGTTAGTTCTTTTCTTCTACTGTGTTTGGGGTTGGAATGTTCTACCTTATCCAGTCTCTTGAGATGTCCCATTAAGTTGTTAACTTCCTCTCTTTCCGTTCTCTTGAGGAAGGCTTGTAGTGCAATAAATTTCCCTCTTAGAACTGCTTTGGTGGTGTCCCAGAGGTTCTGATAGTTCGTGTCTTCATTGTTGTTTTGTTCCAAAAAATTGGCGATTTCTTTCTTAATCTCATCTCTGACCCAGCTATCATTCAGCATAAGGTTATTTAACTTCCATGTTTTTGTATGAGTATGCAGATTCCTGTTGTTACTCAGCTCAAGTTTTATTCCATGGTGGTCCGAGAAGATGCATGGAATAATTTCTACTCCTTTAAATTAACTAAGGTTAGACTTGTGACCTAAGATGTGATCGATTTTGGAGTAAGTTCCATGGGCTGATGAGAAGTATGTGTATTCAGTTTTGTTGGGATGAAATGTTCTGTAGATGTCTGCTAAATCCAAATGTTGGATGGTTAAGTTTAAATCTAAGATTTCTTTGCTCAGCTTCTTGTTGGAGGATCAATCCAACACTGCCACAGGGGTGTTGAAATCTCCGACGATTATGGAGCTGGAGAAAATCAAGTTGCTCATGTCTGTTAGAGTTTCTCTTATAAATTGAGGTGCATTCTGGTTGGGTGCATAGATATTAATAATTGAGATCTCATCATATTGAGTATAACCCTTAACAAAGATGAAGTGATCATTATTGTCTTTCCTTACTTTTGTTGGTTTAAAGCCTATTGTATCTGCAAATAAAATTGCAACACCTGCTTTTTTCTGATTACCATTTGCCTGAAATATGGACGACCATCCTTTCACCCTGAGTCTGTATTTGTCTTTTAAGTTAAGATGTGACTCTTGTATGCAGCAAATATCTGGCCTGAGTTTTTGTATCCAATCAGCTAACCTATGCCTCTTTAGAGGACAGTTTAAGCAGTTCACATTAATGGAGAATATTGATAAGTGTGGTGAAGTTTTCGGTATTGAGTTTTTCAAAAGTCCAGTGGGCATTTTTAATCCTTTCGCCAGTTTGCAAATTGGAGTTTGATCCGAAGTTTCTGAGTGAGTTTACTTTCGTGGTATAGGATTGGGTTGGTCATTATGGAGGATAGGTCTGAGAATATCCTGAAGAGCTGGTTTTGTTATGGAAAATTTCTTCAACATACGAATGTCATTAAAGTATTTAATTTCTCCATCATAAATGAAACTCAGTTTAGCTGGATACAAGATTCGGGGTTGAAAGTTCTTTTGCTTTAGGAGATTAAAAGTCGGTGACCACCCTCTTCTGGCTTGAAAATTTTCAGCATAGAAATCTGCAGTCATTCTAATATTCTTCCAATTGAAGGTAATGGTTTTCTTTCTCCTGGCAACTTTGAGGATTTTTTCCTTCATATTAACTTTAGTGAAGTTACTTATGATATGCCTGGGGGATGTCTTATTGGGGTTGAGTCATGCTGGGGTTCTGAAACTGTCTGCTATCTGAATTTCAGAATCTCTAGGCATGTCTGGAAGATTCTCTTTCATAATTTCATGCAGAAGGGCCTCTGTGCCCAGTGAGGCCACTTCATCTGTTTCTGGAACCCCTAGGATTCGGATATTCGCCTTCTTCGAATTATCCCAGAGCTCTCTGAGTGAGTGATCCGTTTTTGCTCTCCATTTCTCTTCCTGAGAGTTTGGGAGCGTTCAAAGGTTTTATCTTTGATGTCAGAAATCCTTTCTTCTGCTTGCTCCATTCTGTTGCTGAGGGATTCTACTGTATTTTTCATGTCTTTGAGGGCTGCAAATTCTTGCTTCAGTGTGTCTAAGTCTTTAGTGGTTTTGTCTTTAAATTCGTTAAATTCTTGAGACAGCTTTTGAATTTCTCCTTGAATTCCTAATTCCACTTTGTTAATCTTGTCTGCAATCCAAATTCTTAATTCGATTTCTGACATGTCAGCCAGTTGTTTATCAATGGGATCTTCAATTGCATCTGCCATACCTTTCCTTCGGGGGGGGGGGTTGATCTATTCTAGTTATTCATGTTATCAGAGTTTTTCCCCTGGTTCCGCCCCATGGTTGTTTTACTCCCTCTGATTTTTTCCCCCTAGAGCTTTGTCGAGGGCCCGTACAGTGTTGTGGCCTGAGAAACTGGGGCCCTGTCTGGTGTGGTGGATTAAATGGTTCTGCCTTGTTTTCAGCTGGTTTCTGTTCCACCTTAGTGAACAGATACTGTCCACCCTAGTGAACAGAAACAGTTACTTTGGGTTGAAGTCTCAGCTGTGGAGAAATATCAGCAATTAAGTCACCCGGCTCCCCATCGGCAAACAATTGGAGAAGAAAAATCAAACCTTCACCGTGCACCCAGGGCACCACCTGATTTGTCCTCAGGCGATTGGTTCAGTTCAAAAAGGTCCAAATCAATTGTCTCCATCTGCACCTGTCTCAGGTGAGAGAGTTTAAGAGGTCTCTGTGAACTGGATCACAGAGGTCTGGTGACTACTCTGGTGTGGTTTGCTCCAGTGCTGCGTGGAGTCAGGAGAAGCCACCCAGCCAATAAATCAGTCTGGGAAGGTTGCTGCCTCCTTCCCCACCTTGCACCCCTTCACATCCAGTCACTGATAGCCCTGCAGTTGGCTGACCCAGTTGCCTGTAGTGAATCGGTACTCCAGGAGTTTGTACCTGCCTGAATCACAAGGAAGTCTGCCAGGCCCCTGCGCTGTGCCTCTCTCCAGCAGGAGGAGGTGAGGCCTGACAACCTCGGGTGCTTGATGAAGGTTGAGGGGTTTTCACTCAGGTCCAGTCTTGCCCCTGATTAATGTTACTGACAGAACAGAACAGAACAACTCTGCAGTTCCCCTGCAGAAGAGAAGCTGAATTGAGCTCCAAATCAGCTTGTCTTTGCTCCTGTATTGTCTATAGGCTGATGATCTCCTGAGGGCCAGGTGCGTGTTAGGTTTAGTAAAGCGGACCTCTGGATCAGCCCCACCCTGGGAGTTTCTCTGGTTTGCAAGTTGGAGTTGCCTCAGGCAAAACTCAGAGTCTCTGGTTGCCCAGGGAGACAGGGGGTGTGGCTTCAGAATATTAGGTAGTGAGCTGTATTGCTAGCAAAAGAGGGCCGCTGCTTTATGGCTCAGGCAACGGCCACTGCGATGTAGCTCCCCTCCAGCCAACCGTCCTCTCTCTGCTCCCGTACCCCAGAGTCTGCACCGAGAGGCTGCAGCCAGCACTGTCTACACCCCTCGAACCATTGCCCAAGAGTCTGGACCCCTGAGGGACAGGCATCCAGACCTTGGAGCGACAGCAGAGGGGAGTGCGGGGAGTGCTGGGAGCCTGAGGGTACGGGCAGAGAACACACAGAGCTTTACATAGTTTTATGCCTGGCCGTATTGTCACCAAAAGACGGCTGTCGCACTGTGCCTCAGGGAACTGGCACTCCAGTGCAGTCACGTCTCCACCGACCGACCGGGACTTGCCTCCAGACCCCAGTGTGAGTGAAGGGGAGCTCTGGGAGTTCAGAATTCCAGGTAGAGACTATATACAGTTTATGCAGTTTTATACCTGTCAGGAGGACGCCATGGCACCCTAATAGGGGAGGTAGGTCCAGTTTTTAGGGGGTCTCTCCCATGGAGTGTAGTGGGAGGACCTTTGAACTCAGAGCCATTCCCATGGGGGTGGGGACTCCCGTCCGCTTAGTGATGGATTTTGTACATTTTGTTTGTATCCTTGTGGTCGCAGCTCACCTCAGCGGGGTTGACGTGCATTCTACAACCTTCTCTCTTAGTGCAGCTCAAATCCACCAGGTTACTTGGTGAATTTTTGTCCTTAAACTCTCCTTCTGGATGGGAGCCTCTGTGGAAAGCTGGCTTCAGTCAGCCATTTTGTCTCCCCCCCAGAGGAGATTTCGATAATTTTTTATTATTACTTTTTAAATAAATAAATTTTTTATTTCTATGTCTTCTAATTTTAATTTCTTCTTTCTTCTCATTTAACTCCCTAATAGCACCACGTTTTTCTCTCTATTTTTTCCTTTCTTTCAATTATTTTACGATTATCACATTTTTATTGCAGTTGTTCTTATATTGCTGTTGTCGTGGCTGTTACCTGTATTTCTATGTGTTTCCATCTGTCTCTGTATCTATGGGCCCGTGTGCCTGGTAACATTTGTATCTGTTTATTTGTTCATTTGGTCTCCATGAGCTGGGTGTTATGACCTGCAACTCTGAGCTCCTAACACTCCCCTCCACTCTCACTCCGTGATCTGGAGACCTGCCCCCTCAGGAGTCCAGATTCTTGGGTGAACTCTCGAGAGGTGCAGACAGGACCTGGACTGCAGCTGGCCAGTGCTGACTCTGTAGCAAAGGAGCGAGAAGACGATGGTCGGCTGAGAGGGAATTACACTGGAGCGGTGGTGCCCCGAGGTGCAGAGCAACAGCCGTCTTCAGCAATAACATGGCCCACCCCCAGATATCACATAGCCTCTCCTCCTATCTTCCTGGGCAATCAGATGAGGCCAAGCATCTTCTCAGATGGCAACCACCATGGAACAGACCTGGGACTGAAACACAGGCCCCGTGATTAAAGGGTTTGCCTGAGGCGGCACTGACCTGGGTGGAACACGGGGACTACAAAACACACCACAGAGCCTGGAAACTCCCAAGGTGGGGCTGATACAGAGGACTGCTTGACTGAGCCTCAGATGCACCTGGCCCTCAGGGGATCACCAGTTTATAGACAAAGGAGGCCAAGAGGCTGCACCCGACAACTGATCGTGCTGCGAATACAAACCCACAGGACTAAAGACAGGGCCTGAGGCAAAGGTTCTGGGAACTCAAATCAGCCTCTCCTCTGCAGAAGAATCTAGCAGGGTCAGAAACAAACTCCCACAGGGTTGTTCTGTTCACCCAGTAACATAAACTGAGGGTGGAGCTTGAACTGAGTGAACACCTACAGCCTCCATCAAGTGCCCGAGGTTGACAGGCCACACCACACCTGCTGGATAAAGACAGAGAATGGCGGCCTAGACGAACAGACACAGACTACCCTGTGACTTAGGCAGGTGCAAAAGTATCTGCTTACTGCAGACAATTGACTGGGTCACAGCCCTGTGGGGCTATCAGCAACAGGGTGTGACAGAGCTGCAAAGTGGGGAAGGAGGCATCAATCTTCCCAGACTGATCTATTTACTGGGTGGCTCTTCCTGACTCCATGCAGCACTGGAGTAAGCCATATTAGAGCAGTCACCAGACCCCTGTGATCCAGTTCCCAGGGACCCCACCCGAGGCAGCTGCTGACTGAGACAATTGATTTGGACATTTTGAACTGAGCCACTCACCTGGGGACTATACAGGTGGTGCCCTGGGTGTGTGGCTGTAGGAAGGTTTGATTTTCCTTTTCCATTTGTTGCCTGTGGTGGGTGGGGTGACTTACTTGTTGGTATTTCTCCACAGCTGGGACTTCAACACAGAGTAACTGTCTCACTAGTGTCAAATAGAAACCAGCTGAAAACAAGATAGAACCACTTAGCCCCTCTAAACCAAACAGGGCCCCAGTTTCTCAGGACACAGCGCTGTACAGTTCCTCAACAAAACACCAGGGGAGAAATCAAAGGGAGTAAAACAATCATGGGGCGGAATCAGCAGAAAAACTCTGGTAACATGAATAACCAGAATAGATCAACCCCCCCAAGGAAAGATACAGCAGATGCAATTGATGATCCCATTCACAAACAACTGGCTGAGATGTCAGAAATCGAATTCAGAATTTGGATGGCAAACAAGATTAACAAAATGGAACTAGGAATTCGTGGAGAAATTCAAAAGCGGTCTCGAGAATTTAACGAATATAAGACAAAACCACCAAAGACTTAGACACACTGAAGCAAGAATTTGCAGCCCTCAAAGATTAGAAAAACACAGTAGAATCCCTTAGCAACAGAATGGACCAAGCAGAAGAAAGGATCTCCGACATCGAAGATAAAGCCTTTGAACGCTCCCAAACTCTCAAAGAGGAAGAGAAATGGAGAGCAAAAATGGATCACTCTCTCAGAGAGCTCTGGGATAACTCAAAGAAGGCAAATATCTGACTCATAGGAATTCCTGAAACAGATGAAGTGGCCTCATGGGCGCAGAGGCATTTCTGCATGTAATTATGAAAGAGAATTTTTCATACATGCCTAGAGAACCTGAAATTCAGATAGCAGATAGCTTCAGAACCCCAGCATGACTCAATGCCAATAAGACATCCCCCGAGGCATATCATAATTAACTTCACTAAAGTTAATATGAAGGAGAAAATTCTCAAAGCGGCCAGGCGAAAGAAAACTATTACCTTCAAAGGGAAGAACATTAGAATGACTGCAGATCTCTCTGCTGAAACTTTTCAAGCCAGAAGAGGGTGGTCATCAACGTTTAATCTCCTCAAGCAAAATAACTTTCAACCCCGGATCTTGTACCCAGCTAAACTGAGTTTCATTTATGATGCAGAAATTAAATACTTTAATGACATTCATATGCTAAAGAAATTTGCCATAACCAAACGAGCTCTTCTGGATATTCTCAGAACCTATCCTCCATAATAACCAACCCAATCCTCCACAACAAAAGTAAACTCACTCAGAAACTTCTGATCAAACTCCAACTTCCACAATGGCAAAAGGATTAAAAATAATCACTGGACTTTCAAAAAACTCAATACCCCAAATTTCACCAAACTTATCAGTACTCTCCATTAATGTGAATGGCTTAAACTGCCCTCTAAAGAGACATAGGTTAGCTGACTGGATACAAAAACTCAGGCCAGACATTTGTTGCATACAAGAGTCACATCTTAACTTAAGAGACAAATACAGACTCAGAGTGAAAGGATGGTCATCCATATTTCAGGCAAATTGTAACGAGAAAAAAAGCAGGAGTTGCAATTTTATTCGCAGATACAATAGGCTTTAAAACAACAAAAGTAAGGAAGGACAAGAATGGTCACTTCATATTTGTTAAGGGTAAAACTCAATATGATGAGATTTCAATTATTAATATTTATGCACCCAACCAGAATGCACCTGAATTTATAAGAGAAACTCTAACAGACATGAGCAACTTGATTTCCTCCAACTCTATAATAGTCAGAGATTTTAACACTTCCTTGGCAGTGATGGATTGATCCTCCAACAAAAAGCTGAGTAAAGAAATTCTAGATTTAAATCTAACCATCAAGCAGTTAGATTTAGCAGACATCTACAGAACATTTCATCCCAACAAAACTGAATACACATACTTCTCATCAGCCCACGGATCTTATTCCAGAATCGATCACATCTTAGGTCACAAGTCTAACCTCAGTCAATTTAAAGGAATAGAAATTATTCCATGCATCTTCTCAGACCATCATGGAATAAAACTTGAGCTGAGTAACAACAGGAATCTGCATACTCATACAAAAACATGGAAGTTAAATAACCTTATGTTGAATGATAGCTGGTTCAGAGATGAGATCAAGAAGGAATTTGCCAAATTTCTGGAACAAAACGACAATTAAGACACGAACTATCAGAACCTCTGTGACTCCACAAAGGCAGTTCTCATAGGGAAATTTATAGCATGGCAAGCCTTCCTCAGGAGAACGGAAAGAGAGGAAGTAAGCAACTTAGTGGGACACCTCAAGAGACTGGAAATGGAAGAACACTCCAACCCCAAATCCAGTAGAAGAAAAGAAATAACCAAAATCAGAGTGAAACAAAATGAAATTGAAAACAAAAGAATAATACAACAGATCAATAAATCTAAAAGCTGGTTTTTTGAAAAGGTCAATAAAATAGATAAACCTTTGGACAACCTAATCAGGAAAAAAAGAATAAAATCTCTAATCTCATCAATCAGAAATAACAAAGACAGGAGTGGAGATTAGTTTTTAGCCAGGGCTGGGTTTGAACCTACCATCTCTGGTATATGGGGCCGGCACCCTACTCCTTTGAGCCACAGGCGCCACCCAGGAAACAGTCACTGAGTGTGAAGAGAAAAATAGCATCGAAAAAGAAAACGGAAGGGAGCAAGATGGCAGCCAAGTAACAGCTTCCTTGCATCTGGGCACCGTGAATCTGGGGAGATAGGACTCCAGGCATCTCTGGCTGGTGGGAACTGCCTAGCGTCATTCCTATGAGGATACAGGGAGTCAGCAAGAGACTTCTGGGCCCCAAGAGGAGGACTAAAACAGTGGAAAACCGGCAAGTGGTCGCGTGTGTTCAATCCGTCTAAACCCGCCCACAACTGTAAGTTCAGTAGCAGCGAGACTGCAAACCAGAAAGGCCTTACCTGTGAACTGTTTTGATGTCCTTGGACTTGGCACTGAGTTGAATTGCCCTGGGGAAGGCCTGAGCGGGAGTGCGGAGAACTTTGGCCGTTGTCTAGGGCCCCAGTCTGAGCCGCTGAGCCAGACGGAGCTAGTAGTGTTTGGCGGTGGGTCACACGGAACCACTGCCAGTGATCTGCCCCGGCAAGCTCCGCCCTCAGGGTCGCAGAGCTAGAAACGGGTGGGAGCTTGTAACCCAGCAACCAAATAGCCTAAGGGTGGGGTCTGAGCCGCCTTGCAGCCCTAACCCTCAGGGGCAGAGTGAGACCGGTTTTGGCACACTGGGTAAGTGGATAGCCACTTCAGCAGTGATTCCAGTGAGAAAGCTGGGAAAGCTTCTGCTCAGCAAGTTTACAAGTTCAAAGTGCCTTTTAAGTGGGCTGAAGAGAGATTTAGGGAGTCTACAAGCTGGGGTTTGAGAAATCAGCAGCCTCCAGTCGTATCAGAACTGTGACTAACATCTCATAACCCAGAAGACCACGTGTTGCCCAGACAATATTCAATAACATATACAAACTGCTTTGTTTTTGGTTGTGTATTTTTTTCTCTTTTTTTGTTTGTTTGGTTTTTTTTTTGTTTGTTTATTTTGACGTTGCTGATGTTCTTTTGTTTTTTAATTTCAATCTTTTCCATACAGATCCCTTTTTCTTTCTCAATTTTTCTAGTTCAATTATAATTTCCCATTGCTGCCTTTTTAAATAACTACAACTTCATTTTTGCTAGTTTCTACCCCTATCATTTGGTTTTTCACCCAATTGTGTCCCCGTAAAGTTTTCTGTTTGCTTGTTTTGGTTTGATTTATAGCATTTTTGTCTTTCCTCTCTACTTGGTGGAGGTGGGGTACTGTGTCTGATCAGGTTAGCAAAGAGCTGCTGACCTCAAGGGAACCACCCAACTGGGCACCCCCAGAAGGTGGGGTTTTTTAAGGTTGTGTCAAAGTACCCTACTGTACACCTATATTGCCCTGACTCCCTCTTTCTTTCCTTTTTATTTTTTATTTTTTTTTTATTAAATCATAACTGTATACAATGATATGATTATGGGGCATCATACACTCACTTCATAAACCATTTGACACATTTTTATCACAGTGGTTAACATTGCCTTTCCGGCGTTATCTCAGTTACTGTGCCAAAACATTTACATTCTACATTTACCAAGTTTCGCAAATACCCCTGTAATATGCACCACAGGTGTGATCCCACCGATTCCCCTCCCTCTACCCACCTCCCCCTTTCCCACTTCCCCCTATTGTTAAGTTGTAGCTGGGTTATAGCTTTCATGTGAGAGTCCCAAATTAGTTTCATAGTAGGGCTGTGTACATTGGGTATTTTTTCTTCCATTCTTGGGATACTTTACTAAGAAGAATATGTTCCAGCTCCGTCCATGTAAACATGAAAGAGGTAAAGTCTCCATCTTTCTTTAAGGCTGCATAGTATTCCATGGTATACATATACCACAATTTATTAATCCATTCGTGGATCGATGGGCACTTGGGCTTTTTCCATGACTTAGCTATTATGAATTGGGCTGCAATAAACATTCTGGTACAAATATCTTTGTTATGTTGTGATTTTTGGCCTTCTGGGTATATGCCCAGCAGAGGAATTACAGGATTGAATGGCAGATCTATTTTTAGATCTCTGAGTGTTCTCCATATATCTTTCCAAAAGGAATGTATTAATTTGCATTCCCACCAGCAGTGCAGAAGTGTTCCCTTTTCTCCGCATCCACGCCAACATCTCTGGTCTTGAGATTTTGTGATATAGGCTAGTCTCATTGGAGTTAGGTGATAACTCAAAGTAGTTTTGATTTGCATTTCTCTGATGATTAAAGATGATGAGCATTTTTTCATATGTCTGAAGGCCGTGCGCCTGTCTTCTTCAGAGAAGTTTCTCTTCAAATCCCTTGCCCAGCCTGTGATGGGATCCCTTGTTTTTTTCTTGCTGATGCGTTTGAGTTCTCTGTGGATTCTGGTTATTAAACCTTTGTCAGAGATATACCCTGCAAATATCTTCTCCCATTCTGAGGGCTGTCTGCTTGCTCTGCTTACTGTGTTCTTAGCTGTGCAGAAGCTTTTTAGTTTGATCAAGTCCCAGTAGTGTATTTTTGAAGCTGCTTCAATTGCCCGGGGGGTTCTCCTCATGAAATACTCACCCAGACCAATTTCTTCAAGGGTTTTCCCTGCATTCTCCTCTAGTATTTTTATAGTTTCATGTCTTAAGTTTAAATCTTTAATCCAATGAGAGTCTATCTTAGTTAATGGTGAAAGGTGTGGGTCCAATTTCAGTCTTCTGCAGGTTGCCAGCCAGTTCACCCAGCACCATTTGTTAAATAGGGAATCTTTTCCCCACTGAATGTTTTTAATTGGCTTGTCAAAAATCAAATAGCGGTAAGTAGCTGGATTCATCTCTTGGTTCTCTATTCTGTTCAAGATATCTACTTCTCTGTTTTTGTGCCAATACCATGCTGTTTTGATCACTATCGATTTGTAGTATAGTCTGAGGTCTGGTAGTGTGATTCCTCCTGTTTTGTTTTTATTTCTGAGTAATGTCTTGGCTATTCGGGGTTTTTTCTGATTCCATATAAAACGAAGTAATCTTTTTTCAAGATCTTTAAAATATGACAGTGGAGCTTTAATAGGGAGTGTGTTGAAATTATATATTGCTTTGGGTAGTATGGACATTTTGATAATGTTGATTCTTCCTAGCCATGAGCATGGTATGTTTTTCCATTTGTTAACATTTTCAGCTATTTCTTTTCTTAGAGTTTCATAGTTCGCTTTATAGAGATCTTTCACATCTTTTGTTAGGTAAATTCCCAAATATTTCATCTTCTTTGGCACTACTGTGAATGGGATAGAGTCCTTAACTGCTTTTTCAATTTGACTGTTGTTGGTGTATATAAAGGCTACCAATTTATGAATGTTGATTTTGTAACCTGAGACGCTGCTGTATTCCTTGATCACTTCTAGGAGTTTTGTAGTAGAGTCCCTAGTGTTTTCCAGATACACAATCATATCATCTGCGAAGAGCGAGAGTTTGATTTCTTCTGACCCTATATGGATACCCTTGATCACCTTTTCTTCCCTAATTGCGGTGGCTAAAACTTCCATTACAATGTTGAAAAGCAATGGAGACAATGGGCAGCCTTGTCTGGTTCCTGATCTGAGTGGAAATGATTCCAATTTAACTCCATTCAATATGATATTGGCTGTGGGTTTGCTGTAGATAGCCTCTATCAGTTTAAGAAAAGTCCCTTGTAGACCAATTTTCTTGAGTGTTCTGATCATGAAGGGATGCTAGATATTATCAAAAGCTTTTTCTGTATCAATTGAGAGAATCATATGGTCTTTGTGTTTTAATTTGTTTATGTGCTGAATTACATTTATAGATTTACGTATATTGAACCAGCCTTGAGACCCTGGGATAAAACCAACTTGGTCATGATGTATAATTTGTTTGATGGGTTGCTGGATTCTGCTTGTTAGGATCTTGTTGAATATTTTTGCATCTATATTCATTAGTGATATTGGTCTATAATTTTCTTTTCTTGTTGGGTCTTTTCCTGGTTTGGGGATCAGGGTGATGTTTGCTTCATAGAACGTGTTGGGTAGTCTTCCTTCTTTTTCTACATTTGGAACAGGTTGAGTAATATAGGTACTAATTCCTCTTTAAAGGTTTGGTAGAATTCTGACGTGAAACCATCTGGTCCCCGGCTTTTCTTTTTAGGGAGGTTTTGTATAGTTGATGCTATTTCTGAACTTGATATGGGTCTGTTCAACATTTCCACTTGATTCTGGTTAAGTCTTGGAAGGTGGCGTGCTTGTAAGTATCGGTCTATTTCCTTCAGATTTTCATATTTCTGAGAATAAAGTTTCTTGTAATAGTCATTAAGGATTTTTTGGATTTCTGATGAGTTTGTGGTTATTTCGTCTTTGTTGTTTCTGATTGATGATATTAGAGATTTTACTCTTTTCCTCCTGATTAGGTTGGCCAGAGGTTTATCTATTTTATTGACCTTTTCAAAAAACCAGCTTTTTGATTTATTGATCTGTTGTATTCTTTTGTTTTCGATTTCATTTAATTCTGCTCTAATTTTGGTTATTTCTTTTCTTCTACTGGGTTTGGGGTTGGAATGTTCTTCCTTTTCCAGTTGCGTGAGATGTCCCATTAAGTTGTTAACTTCCTCTCTTTCCGTTCTCTTGAGGAAGGCTTGCAGTGCTATAAATTTCCCTCTTAGAACTGCCTTTGCAGTGTCCCAGAGGTTCTGATAGTTTGTGTCTTCATTGTCATTTTGTTCCAAAAAATTGGTGATTTCTTTCTTAATCTCATCTCTGACCCGGCTATCATTCAGCATAAGGTTATTTAACTTCCATGTTTTTGTATGGGTATGCAGATTCCTGTTGTTACTCAATTCAAGTTTTATTCCATGATGGTCCGAGGAGATGCATGGAATAATTTCTATTCCTTTAAATTTACTGAGGTTAGACTTGTGACCTAAAATGTGATCAATTTTGGAGTAAGTTCCGTGGGCTGATGAGAAGTATGTGTATTCAGTTTTGTTGGGATGCAATGTTCTGTAGATGTCTGCTAAATCTAAATATTGGATGGTTAGGTTTAAATCTAAGATTTCTTTGCTCAGCTTCTTTCTGGAGGATCGATCCAACACTGCCAAAGGAGTGTTGAAATCTCCAACGATTATGGAGCTGGAGGAAATCAAGTTACTCATGTCTGTTAGAGTTTCTCTTATAAATTGAGGTGCATTCTGGTTGGGTGCATAGATATTAATAATTGAGATCTCGTCATATTGAGTATTACCCTTAACAAATATGAAGTGACCATTCTTGTCCTTCCTTACCTTTGATGGTTTAAAACCTACTGTATCTGCAAATAAAATTGCAACACCTGCTTTTTTCTGATTACCATTTGCCTGAAATATGGATGACCATCCTTTCACCCTGAGTCTGTATTTGTCTTTTAAGTTGAGATGTGACTCTTGTATGCAACAAATATCTGGCTTGAGTTTTTGTATCCAGTTAGCTAACCTATGCCTCTTTAGAGGACAGTTTAAGCCATTCACATTGATGGAGAGTATTGATAAGTCTGGTGGAATTTTGGGTATCGAGTTTTTCAAGTGTCCAGTGGACATTTTTAATCCTTTTGCCAGTGTGGAAGTTGGAGTTTGATCCGAAGTTTCTGAGTGAGTTTACTTTTGTGTTATAGGATTGGGTTGGTCATTGTGGAGGATAGGTCTGAGAACATCCTGAAGAGCTGGTTTACTTATGGCAAATTTTTTCAACATATGAATGTCATTGAAGTATTTAATTTCTCCATCATAGATGAAACTCAGTTTAGCTGGATACAAGATCCTGGGTTGAAAGTTTTTTTGCTTTAGGAGATTAAAAGTTGATGACCAGCCTCTTCTTGCTTGAAAAGTTTCAGCAGAGAGATCTGCAGTTATTCTAATATTCTTACCTTTGTACGTTATAGTTTTCTTTCGCCGGGCTGCTTTGAGAATCTTCTCTTTCATGTTAACTTTAGTGAAGCTAATTATGATATGTCTGGGAGATGGCTTATTGGGGTTGAATCGTGCTGGGGTTCTGAAGCTGTCTGCTATCTGAATTTCAGATTCTCTAGGCATGTCTGGAAAATTTTCTTTCATAATTTCTTGTAGAAGGGCCTCTGTGCCCTTGGCAGCCACTTCATCGTTCTCCGAAATTCCTATTACGCTTATGTTGTTTTTTTTCGAATTATCTGAGAGTTCTCTGAGTGAGTGATCCGTTTTTGCTCTCCATTTCTCTTCCTCTTTGAGAGATTCGGAGCGTTCGAAGACTTTATCTTCAATGTCAGAAATCCTTTCTTCTGCTTGCTCCATTCTGTTACTGAGGGATTCTACTGTATTTTTCATATCTTTGAGGGCTGTAAGTTCTTGTTTCAGTGTGTCTAAGTCTTTGGTGGTTTTGTCTTTAAATTCGTTAAATTCTTGAGACAATTTTTGAATTTCTCCTCGAATTCCTAATTCCATTTTATTAATTTTGTCTGCAAACCAAATTCTGAATTCAACTTCTGACATCTCAGCCAGTTGTTTATGAATGGGATCTTCAATCACATCTGCCGTATCTTTTCTTGGGGGGGTTGATCTATTCTGGTTATTCCTGTTACCAGAGTTTTTCCACTGATTCCGCCCCATGGTTTACTCCCTTTGGTTTTTCCCCTGGGGTTTTATCGAGGGCCCGTACAGTGTTGTGGCCTGAGAAACTGGGGCCCTGTCTGGTCTGGTGGAGCAAAGTGGTTCTGTCTTGTTTTCAGCTGGTTTCTGTTCGATCCTATTGCAACTTCTACTCTGGCTTGAAGTCTCAGCTGTGTGGAAAAATCAGCAATTAAGTCACCCTGCCTGCCCACCTCTGGCCCCAGTTGGAAAAGGAGAATCAAACCTTCCTACAATCACACACCCAGGGCACCACCTGAAAAGTCCTCAGTCTATTAGCCCAGTTCAAAAGGTCCAAATCAACTGTCTCAATCGGCACTTGTCTTGGGTGGAAGGGTTCAAGAGGTCTCTGGGAACTGGATCACAGGGGCCTGGTGACTCCTCTGACACAGCTCACCCCAGTGCAGCATGAAGTCAGGAGGAGCCACCCAGCAAACAGAGCAGTCTGGGAAGGTTGACGTCTCCTTCCCCACTTTGCCCCTCCATTGGACCCAGTCACTGGTATCTCTGCAGATGGCTAACCCAGTTGCCTGCAGTGAACAGACCCTCCAGGGGTTTGCACCTGCCTGCCTGCCTGAATCGCAAGGAAGTCTGCCAGGCCCCCGCAGACTGCCACTATCTAGCAGGAGGAGATGGGGCCTGACATCTTTGAGTGTTTGATGCAGGTGATGGGAAGGAGGTGTTCACTCAGGCTTAGCCCCGTCCCTGATGGATGCTGCTAACAGAACAGAACAGAACAGAACAGACAACTTTGTGAGGTTCTGTCTCTGTTCCTGTCGTCGCCTACAGAAGACGGGTTGTTTTGAGTTCAAACGTCTTTGCTGTTGGAGAATTGCGTCTGAACACCTCTCTGGGTCGGCCCCGCCTTGGAAGCTTCCCGGGTTTGTGAGCCGTGTCGCCGGTGGCCTCCTCTGGTTGCCCAGGGAGACAGGGGGTGTGGCCTCAGAATATCCAGAAGTGAGCGTTCTGCCGTTAAAGAAAAAACGGCTGTTGATCTACCTCCAGGGAACTGCTGCTCTGGTGTGGGCACTCAGGCGACCATTTTCTCCTCTGTCCCACGCCCCAGAGTCAGCACTGAGCGGCCGCAGTTTGTGCTGGGTCCACACCCCTTAAGAGATCCCCCAAGAATCAGAACTCTTGGGGGATGGGCCCCCAGACCCTGATTGGGAGTGGGGGGGGAAGCTAGAGTTTCTTTGAGTTTTACGGGCTCCTGCACTGCACCGCAGGGAAGTGCCACCAACGCTTGATTTCCCCTCAGCAGAGTGCCCTCTCCTCGCTCACATATCCCAGAGTCAACGCTGACCTGACGCAGCTCAGGCACTGTGCACTCCCCTCGAGAAATCACCCAAGGAGCCGAACTCCGGGGGGATAGGCCCTCAGACCCCGAGTGAGAGTAGGGGTTCTCACCTCTCAGCGGGGAGGCCAGAGTCTTATTCAGTCTTGGGCCCCATATGCCCGAGGAGGGTTGGTGCACTGCACTGCAGGGAAGTGCTGCAAGGCGTGACTCCCCCTCAGCCCGGTGCCCTGTCCTCACTTGCGCGCCTCAGAGTCAATGCTGACCAGTCGCAACTCGGGGACTGTCCACTCCCCTTGAGAAATCACCCTAGGATCTGAAGTCCTGGGGGACAGTCCTCCAGACCTCAGTGGGCGGGAGGGGAGCGCTGGGGATTCAGGGTTGCCGGCAAAGGATTCCCAAAGTTTTATTCAGCCCTATGTCTCGCAGGAGAATGCCACAGCACCCCAGTAGGGGAGGTAGGTCCAGTTTTTAGAATGTATCTCCCGTGGAGTGTAGTGGGAGGGCCTTTAATTTCTGCCCGCTTGTTCAATTATGGGGCTCTTGAGCCAGTCTCATGGGGGAGGGGGACTCCCGTCCGCTTGGTGGTGGATTTTGTACCTTTTGTTTGCGTCCTTGTGATCACAACTTGCCTCAGCGGTGTTGAAGTGCGTTCTTCAGCCTTCTCTCTTGGTGAGGCTCAAGTCCACCAGAATACTTACTAAATTCCTGTGTCTTAACTCTCCTTCTGGATGGGAGCCTTTGTTGAAAGCTGGCTTCAGTCCGCAATATTGTCTCTACTCCCTCTTTCTGTACCTCTCTTCTTTTTGTCAATATTCCTTATACCACCCCCTCTCCTTTCTCTATCTTTCTTTTTTTTCTTATCACTCGGTCCTCCTTTCTTTCATCCCTTTTTTGCTCCTCAACCTTCTCACCCTTCTGGTCCTGTAACCCTTAGTCCACAGGCACAAGAACTTCAAGAGCAAGAGGAAGTGAAAGGAAAATTAGGGCAAGGAAACAGATAAAAGAAATCACTCATGAGGAAGAATCAGCAGAAAACTCAAGGCAACATGAAGAACCAGTCCAGAACAACCCCGCCAAGGGACCATGAGGTAGCTACTGCAGAGGATTCCACGTATACAGAAATGTTAGGGATGACAGAAAGGGAATTTAGAATACACATGTTGAAAACAATGAAAGAAATGATGGAAACAATGAAGGAAACTGCTAATAAAGTGGAAAATAACCAAAAGGAAATCCAAAAACAGAATCAAATCAGAGATGAACGATATGAAGAATATAAAAAGGATATAGCAGAGCTGAAGGAAATGAAACAGTCAATCAGGGAACTTAAAGATGCAATGGAAAGTATCAGCAACAGGTTAGACCATGCAGAAGAAAGAATTTCAGAGGTAGAAGACAAAGTTTTTTAGATAACTCAGATAGTAAAAGAGGCAGAAAAGAAGAGAGAGAAAGCAGAACGTTCACTGTCAGAATTATGGGACTTTATGAAGCGTTCCAACATACGAGTTATAGGAATTCCAGAAGGGGAAGAAGAATGCCTCAGAGGAATCGAAGCCATACCAGAGAATATTATAAAAGAAAATTTCCCAAACATCACCAAAGATTCTGACACACTGCTTTCAGAGGGATATCGGACCCCAGGTCGCCTCAACTCTAACCGAGCTTCGCCAAGACACATTTGATGAACATGTCCAAAGTCAAGACAAAAGAAAAGATTCTGCAAGCTGCCAGGAGTAAGCGCCAGTTGACCTACAGGGGCAAATCCATCAGAGTGACCGCAGACTTCTCTAATGAAACTTTCCAAGCAAGAAGACAATGGTCATCTACCTTTAATCTACTTAAACAGAACAATTTCCAGCCCAGAATTCTGTAACCTGCTAAGCTAAGCTTCAAAATTGACGGAGAAATCAAATCATTTACAGATATAAAAACATCGAGGAAATTCGCCACAACAAGACCAGCTCTACAGGAAATACTTCAACCTGTTCTGCACACTGACCACCACAATGGATCAGCAGCAAAGTAAGAACTCAGAATTCAAAGGACAGAACCTAACCTCCACACTGATGCAAAAGATAAAACTAAGCAATGGACTCTCACCAAATAAGACGAATAGAATACTACCACACTTATCAATTATCTCAATAAATGTTAATGGCTTGAATTCCCCACTGAAGAGACATAGATTGGCTGAATGTATTAAAAAACACAAGCCATCCATTTGCTGTCTGCAAGAAACACACCTGGTTTCAAAAGACAAATTAAAGCTCTGAGTCAAGGGTTGGAAGACAATTTTTCAGGCAAATGGAATTCAGAAGAAAAGAGGGGTTGCAATCTTATTTTCAGATACATGTGGATTTAAAGCAACTAAAGTCAAAAAAGACAAAGATGGTCACTTTATATTGGTCAAGGGAAAACTACAACAAGAAGACATTTCAATTCTAAATATTTATGCACCAAATTTAAATGCTCCCAGATTCTTGAAGCAGAACTTAATCAGTCTGAGCAATATGATATCTGATAATACCATCATAACAGGGGACTTTAACACACCTCTTACAGAGCTGGACAGATCCTCTAAACAGAAATTAAACAAAGATATAAGAGATTTAAATGAGACCCTAGAACAACTATGCTTGATAGACGCATATAGAACACTCCACCCCAAAGACAAAGAATATACATTCTTCTCATCACCCCATGAACATTCTCCAAAATTGATCATATCCTGGGACACAAAACAAATATCAACAGAATCAAAAGAATTGAAATTTTACCTTGTATCTTTTCAGACCATAAGGCACTAAAGGTGGAACTCAACTCTAACAAAAATGCTCGACCCCACCCAAAGGCATGGAAATTAAACAATCTTCTGTTGAATAACAGATGGGTGCAGGAAAAAATAAAACAGGAAATCATTAACTTCCTTGAGCATAACAACAATGAAGACACAAGCTACCAAAACCTGTGGGATACTGCAAAAGCAGTTTTGAGAGGAAAATTCATCGCTTTAGATGCCTACATTCGAAAACAGAAAGAGAACACATCAACAATCTCACAAGAGATCTTATGGAATTGGAAAAAGAAGAACAATCTAAGCCTAAACTCAGTAGAAGAAAAGAAATATCCAAAATCAAATCAGAGATCAATGAAATTGAAAACAAAAGAATCATTCAGAAAATTAATGAAACAAGGAGTTGTTTTTTTGAAAAAATAAATAAAATAGATAAAGCATTGGCCAGACTAACTAGAAATAGAAAAGTAAAATCTCTAATAACCTCAATTAGAAACGATAAAGGGGAAATAACAACTAATCCCACAGAGATACAAGAGATCTTCTCTGAATACTACCAGAAACTGTATGCCCAGAAATTTGACAATGTGAAGGAAATGGATCAATATTTGGAATCACACCCTCTCCCTAGACTTAGTCAGGAAGAAATAGAGCTCCTGAACAGACCAATTTCAAGCACTGAGATCAAAGAAACAATAAAAAAGCTTCCAACTAAAAAATGCCCTGGTCCAGATGGCTTCACTCCAGAATTCTATCAAACCTTCAAGGAAGAGCTTATTCCTGTACTGCAGAAATTATTCCAAAAAACTGAGGAAGAAGGAATCTTCCCCAACACATTCTATGAAGCAAACATCACCCTGATACCAAAACCAGGAAAAGACCTAAACAAAAAGGAGAATTTCAGACCAATCTCACTCATGAACATAGACGCAAAAATTCTCAACAAAATCCTAGCCAGTAGATTACAGCTTATCATCAAAAAAGTCATTCATCATGATCAAGTAGGCTTCATCCCAGGGATGCAAGGCTGGTTTAACATACGCAAGTCTATAAACGTTATCCACCATATTAACAGAGGCAAAAATAAAGATCACATGATCCTCTCAATAGATGCAGAAAAAGCATTTGATAAAATCCAGCATCCTTTTCTCATTAGAACACTGAAGAATATAGGCATAGGTGGCACATTTCTAAAACTGATTGAAGCTATCTATGACAAACCCACAGCCAATATTTTACTGAATGGAGTAAAACTGAAAGCTTTTCCTCTTAGAACTGGAACCAGACAAGGTTGTCCTCTGTCACCTTTACTATTCAACATAGTGCTGGATGTTCTAGCCAATAGAATTAGGCAAGACAAGGAAATAAAGGGAATCCAAATGGGAGCAGAGGAGGTCAAACTCTCCCTCTTTGCTGACGACATGATCTTATACTTAGAGAACCCCAAAGACTCAACCACAAGACTCCTAGAAGTCATCAAAAAATACAGTAATGTTTCAGGATATAAAATCAATGTCCACAAGTCAGTAGCCTTTGTATACACCAATAACAGTCAAGATGAGAAGCTAATTAAGGACACAACTCCCTTCACCATAGTTTCAAAGAAAATGAAATATCTAGGAATATACCTTACGAAGGAGGTGAAGGACCTGTATAAAGAAAACTATGAAATCCTCAGAAAGGAAATAGCAGAGGATGTTAACAAATGGAAGAACATACCATGCTCATGGATGGGAATAATCAACATTGTTAAAATGTCTATACTTCCCAAAGCAATCTACCTATTCAATGCCATTCCTATCAAAGTACCTACATCGTACTTTCAAGATTTGGAAAAAATGATTCTGCGTTTTGTATGGAACCGGAAAAAACCCCACATAGCTAAGGCAGTTCTTAGTAACAAAAATAAAGCTGGGGGCATCAGCACACCAGATTTTAGTCTGTACTACAAAGCCATAGTGCTCAAGATAGCATGGTACTGGCACAAAAACAGAGACATAGACACTTGGAATCGAATTGAACACCAAGAAATGAAACTAACATCTTACAACCACCTAATCTTTGATAAACCAAACAAGAACATTCCTTGGGGGAAAGATTCCCTATTCAATAAATGGTGTTGGGAGAACTGGATGTCTACATGTAAAAGACTGAAACTGGACCCACACCTTTCCCCACTCACAAAAATTGACTCAAGATGGATAAAGGACTTAAATTTAAGGCATGAAACAATAAAAATCCTCAAAGAAAGCATAGGAAAAACACTGGAAGATATTGGCCTGGGGGAAGACTTCATGAAGAAGACTGCCATGGCAATTGCAACAACAAAAATAAACAAATGGGACTTCATTAAACTGAAAAGCTTCTGTACAGCTAAGGAGACAATAACCAAAGCAAAGAGACAACCCACACAATGGGAAAGGATATTTGCATATTTTCAATCAGACAAAAGCTTGATAACCAGGATCTATAGAGAACTCAAATTAATCCACATGAAAAAAGCCAACAATCCCTTATATCAATGGGCAAGAGACATGAATAGAACTTTCTCTAAAGATGACAGACGAATGGCTAACAAACACATGAAAAAATGTTCATCGTCTCTATATATTAGAGAAATGCAAATCAAAAAATCCCTGAGATATCATCTAACCCCAAAGAGAATGGCCCACATCACAAAATCTCAAAACTGCAGATGCTGGCGTGGATGTGGAGAGATGGGAACACTTTTACATTGCTGGTGGGACTGCAAACTAGTATAACCCTTCTGGAAGGAAGTATGGAGAAACCTCAAAGCACTCAAGCTAGACCTCCCATTCGATCCTGCAATCCCATTACTGGGCATCTACCCAGAAGGAAAAAAATCCTTTTTTCATAAGGATACTTGTACTAGACTGTTTATTGCAGCTCAATTTACAATCGCCAAAATGTGGAAAGAGCCTAAATGCCCACCAACCCAGGAATGGATTAACAAGCTGTGGTGTATGTATACCATGGAATACTATTCAGCCATTAAAAAAAATGGAGACTTTACATCCTTCGTATTAACCTGGATGGAAGTGGAAGACATTATTCTTAGTAAAGCATCACAAGAATGGAGAAGCATGAATCCTATGTACTCAATCTTGATATGAGGACAATTAATGACAATTAAGGTTATGGGGGGGAAGCAGAAAGAAGGATGGAGGGAGGGGGGTGGGGCCTTAGTGTGTGTCACACTTTATGGGGGCAAGACATGATTGCAAGAGGGACTTTACCTTACAATTGTAATCAGTGTAACTGGCTTATTGTACCCTCAATGAGTCCTCAACAATAAAAAAAAAAAAGAAATAACAAAGAGAAAATAACAACAGACTCCTCAGAAATTTGAAAAATCCTTAATGAATATTACAAGAAACTTTATTCTCAGAAACACGAAAATCTGAAGGAAATTGATCGTTACTTGGAAGCACGTCGCCTTCCAAGACTTAACCAAAATCAAGTGGAAATGTTGAACAGGCCAATATCAAGTTTGGAAATAACATCAACCATACAAAATCTCCCCAAAAAGAAAAGCCTGGGACTAGATCTTTTTACATCAGAATTCTACCAAATCTTTAAAGTGGAATTAGTACCTATATTACTCAACCTGTTCCAAAAGGTAGAAAAAGAAGGAAGACTACCCAAAACGTTCCATGAAGCAAACATCATCCTGATCCCCAAACCAGGAAAAGACCCAAAAAGAAAAGAAAATTATAGACCAATATCACTAATGAATATAGACTTAAAAATATTCAACAAGATTCTAACAGAATCCAGCAACATATCAAACAAATCATACATCATGACCAAGTCGGTTTTGTCCCAGGGTCTCAAGGCTGGTTCAATATACGTAAATCTATAAATGTAATTCAGTATATGAACAAATTAAAAATCAAAGACTATATGATTCTCACAATCGATGCAGAATAAGCTTTTGATAATATCCAACATCCCTTCATGATCAGAACACTTAAGAAAATTGGTATAGAAAGGACATTTCTTAAACTGATAGAGGCCATCTACAACAAACCCACAGCCAATATCAGATTGAATGGAGTTAAATTGGAATCCTTTCCACTCAGATCAGGAACCAGACAAGGCTGCCCATTGTCTCCATTGCTCATTGTAATGGAAGTTTTAGCCACTGCAATTAGGGAAGAAAAGGCGATCAAATAGGGTCAGAAGAGATCAAACTTTTGCTCTTCGCAGATGATATGATTGTATATCTGGAAAATACTAGGGACTCTACTACAAAACTGTTAGACGTGATCAAGGAATACAGTGGTGTCTCAGGTTACAAAATCAACATTCATAAGTCGGTAGCCATTATATATACCAACAATAGTCAAGTTGAAAAAACAATTAAGGACTCTATCCCATTCACAGTAGTGCCAAAGAAGATGAAATACTTGGGAGTTTATCTAACAAAGGACATGAAAGATCTATATAAACAGAACTATGAAATTCTAAGAAAAGAGATAGCTGAGAATGTTAACAAATGGAAAAATAGGGTGGCGCCTGTGGCTCAAAGTGGTAGAGGGCCAGCCCACATGCCGGAGGTGGTGGGTTCAAACCCAGCCCTGGCCAAAAACCGCTATAAAAAGAAAAAAATGGAAAAATATACCATGCTCATGGTTGGGAAAATCAACACTGTTAAAATGTCCATACTACCCAAAGCAATATATAATTTCAACGCAATCCCCATTAAAGCTCCACTGTCATACTTTAAAGATCTTGAAAAAACAATACTTCGTTTTATATGGAATCAAAAAAAACCTTGAATAGCCAAGACCTTACTCAAAAATAAAAACAAAGCAAGAGGAATCACGCTACCAGACCTCAGACTACACTACAAATCAATAGTGATCAAAACAGTATGGTACTGGCACAAAAACAGAGAAGTAGACGTCTGGAACAGAATAGAGAACCAAGAGATGAATCCAGGGAGGGCGGAGCATGATGGCGGACAGGACAGACGTGTAGCCCACCTCTCCCAAGCCACCAGGTGAGAGGAAAGGCGGTCTTGACCTTCCCTGTGTGTGGATATTGGAGTGGACAGACAGCTGGAGACCCGCAGCAAACTGGCGGTTTGCTATATATGAGGGGTAATTTAAAATCACAGACTCTGTTGTAGAGATTCTTCCCTGCTCAGCCGTGCTGGCCAACAGGCCCTTCCCCCACGGAGGTCAGCAGCTTGTAAATGCTGACAAAATCCAATTGACAAGTAATTAATCCTGAACTGAGGGAGGCATCCGAAAGGAGAGCCACTCAAAACCTCGGGGGGCTGGGCAAACTGTTGGACAATTGAAGGGAAGGGATCCTGCCTGGGAAACAGACATTTTTTTTTTTATTAAATCATAACTGTGTACATTGATATGATCATGGGGCATCATACACTCGCTTCATAGACCATTCGACACATTTTTATCACAATGGTTAGCATAGCCTTTCCGGCGTTATCTCAGTTACTGTGCCAAAACATTTACATTGTACATTTACCAAGTTTCACAAATACCCCTGTAAGATGCACCACAGGTATGATCCCACCGATCCACCTCCCTGTACCCACCATCCCCCCCTCCCCTCCCTTTCCCACTTCCCCCTATTGTTAGGTTGTAACTGGGTTATAGGTTTCATGTGAGAGCCCCAAATTAGTTTCATAGTAGGGCTGAGTACATTGGGTACTTTTTCTTCCATTCTTGAGATACTTTACTAAGAAGAATATGTTCCAGCTCCATCCATGTAAACATGAAAGAGGTAAAGTCTCTATATTTCTTTAAGGCTGCATAGTATACCATGGTGTACATATATCACAATTTATTAATCCATTCGTGGATCGATGGGCACTTGGGCTTTTTCCATGACTTAGCAATTATGAATTGGGCTGCAATAAACATTCTGGTACAAATATCTTTGTTATGTTGTGATTTTTGGTCTTCTGGTCTTCCTCTGCCCAGCAGAGGAATTACAGGATTGAATGGCAGATCTATTTTTAGATCTCTGAGTGTTCTCCATATATCTTTCCAAAAGGAATGTATTAATTTGCATTCCCACCAGCAGTGCAGAAGTGTTCCCTTTTCTCCACATCCACGCCAACATCTCTGGTCTTGAGATTTTGTGATATAGGCTAGCCTCACTGGAGTTAGATGATATCTCAAAGTAGTTTTGATTTGCATTTCTCTGATGATTAAAAATGATGAGCATTTTTTCATATGTCTGAAGGCCGTGCGCTGAAACAGACATTTTGAACTACCCAAAAGGGTGGGCACCTTTCCCCCAGGTGTTGGAGGGGGCTGGCAGTTCAGGCTGCACAGTGAACTGGCGGACGCCCATACAAAACTCTGAACCATAGAATAAATCCCCCAAGTGCTCCAACCACGGGAACCGGCTTGAAGCCTAGGACCCGGCTTTGGCTTCTGGAGCCGTGAAGCTACTGAAGCCGCTGACCGGCTTTGGCTGCTGAAGGCCCGGGGACCAGCTACAGGAGATACTGCGGGAACTCAACACCACTCCGCTTATGGCCGATTGCAGTTGCCAGTTTGCGGGGGACCCTGGGAACAGAGTGGAGGGACTTAGGAAGTGTGGACACCTGCACTGAGTGGGAAGGTCAGTCGCAAGTGCAGTCCGGAAAAGAACAGCCGAGGTTGCACAATTCTTAGGCGACAAACTTTTACAGAAGCTGCAAAATGGCGATTGGCCATTGAAGGTGGTTACCATGGTAACGGTATAAACTGTAAACCAGGTATAAGTCTTGAAACCACTCACAGCGCCACCTCGTGTCCAGAAAGTATATTGCATTATGAATATATTCCTACAAAAGTTGATCCCTACAGCAGACATATAGATATTTATAGGTATATTTCTACCACAAGAATATTTTTGCAGTTGGTGCCTTTTTTTTTTTTGGTTTTGTTTTGTTTGTTTTTTTTTTTTGGTTTTCGTGGTTTTTTTTTTTTTTGCTGTTGTTTTCTTTTTGTCTGATTTTTCCTCACCATTTTCTTAGAAGAGATTTCGATAATTTTTTATTATTATATTTTATATAGATATATTTTTTATTTCTATGTCTTCTAATTTTAATTTCTTCTTTCTTCTCACTTAACGTTCCTTCTAACACCACTTTTTTCTCTCTTTTTTTTCCTTTCTTTCAATTATTTTACGATTATCACTATTTTTATTGCAGTTGTTCTTATATTGCTGTTGTCGTGGCTATTGCTTGTATGTTTATGTGTTTCCGTTGGTCTCTGTATCAATGGGCCCATGTGCCTGGTAACCTTTGTATCTGTTTATTTGTTCATTTGGTCTCAATGAGCTTGGTGTTACGACCTGCAACCCTGAGATCCTAGGACCCCCCTCCACTCTCACTCCGTGATCTGGAGACCTGCCCCCTCAGGAGTCGAGATTCTTGGGTGAACTCTCAAAGGTGTAGACAGGACCTGGACTGCAGCTGGCCATTGCTGACTCCTTTGCAAAGGAGTGAGAAGACAATGGTTGGCTGAGAGGGAATTACACTGGAGTGGTGGTGCCCTGAGGTGCAGAGCAACAGCCGTCTTCAGCAATAACCAGGCCCACCCCCAGATATCCCATAGCCTCTCCTCCTGTCTTCCTGGGCAACCACATGAGGCTGAGCATCTTCTCAGATGGCAACCACCATGGAACAGACCTGGGACTGAAACACAGGCCCCGTGAGTAGAGGGTTTTCCTGAGACGGTACCGACCTGGGTGGAACACAGGGACTAGAAAACACACCCACAGAGCCGGGAAACTCCTAGGGTGGGGCTGATCCAGAGACCCACTCCACTGAGCCTAAGACGCACCTGGCCCTTAGGGGATCACCAGCCTATAGACAAAGGAGGCCAAGAGGCTACAGCCAACAACTGATCGTGCTGCGAATACAAACCCGCAGGACTAAAGACAGGGCCTGAGACACAGGTTCTGGGAACTCAAATCAGCCTCTCCTCTGCAGAGGAATCTGGCAAGGTTAGAAACAAACTCCCACAGGGTTGTTCCCTTCACCCAGTAACATAAACTAAGGGTGGGGCTGGAACTGAGTGAACACCTCCAGCCTCCATCAAGTGCCTGAGGTTGACAGGCCACACCACTCCCTGCTGGATAAAGACAGAGAATAGCGGCCTAGTTGAGCAGACATAGACTACCCTGTGACTTAGGCAGGTGCAAACCCCTGGAGTATCTGCTTACTGCAGACAACTGACTGGGTCACAGCCCTGTGGGGCTAGCAGCGACTGGGTGTGACAGAGCTGCAAGGTGGGGAAGGAGGAATCAATCTTCCCAGACTGATCTATCTACCAGTGGCTCTTCCTGACTCCACGCAGCACTGGAGCAAGCCATTTTAGAGCAGTCACCAGACCCCTGTGATCCAGTTCCCAGGGACCTCTTGAACTCTCCCACCCGAGGCAGCTGCTGACTGAGACAATTGACTTGGACCTTTTGAACTGAGTCACTCACCTGGGGACTATCCAGGTGGTGCCCTGGGTGTGTGGTTGTAGGAAGGTTTGATTTTCCTTTTCCATTTGTTGCCTGTGGTGGGTGACTTAATTGCTGATATTTCTCCACAGCTGAGACTTCAACCCAGAGTAACTGTTTCACTAGGGTCACATAGAAACGAGCAGAATGAAGAACCACTTAGCCCCTCTAAACCAAACAGGGCCCCAGTTTCTCAGGCCACAGCACTGTATGGGTCCTCAACAAAACACCAGAGGAAAATCAAAGGAAGTAACACAATCATGGGGCGGAATCAGCGAAAAACTCTGGTAACATGAATAACCAGAATAGATCAACCCCCCCAAGGAAAGATACGGCAGATGTAATTGAAGATCCCATTAACAAAAAACTGGCTGAGATGTCTGAAATCGAATTCAGAATTTGGATGGCAAACAAGATTAACAAAATGGAATTAGGAATTTGTGGAGAAATTGAAAAGCTGTCTCAAGAATTTAACGAATATAAGACAAAACCACCAAAGACTTAGACACACTGAGGCAAGAATTTGCAGCCCTCAAAGATATGAAAAATACAGTAGAATCCCTTAGCAACAGAATGGACCAAGCAGAAGAAAGGATCTCTGACATCAAAGATAAAGCCTTTGAACGCAACCAAACTCTCATAGAGGAAGAGAAATGGAGAGCAAAAATGGATCACTCACTCAGAGAGCTCTGGGATAACTCGAAGAAGGCAAATATCTGTCTCATAGGATCCTGAAACAGATGAAGTGGCCGCAATGGGCGCAGAGGCCCTTCTGCATGAAATTATGAAAGAGAATTTTCCAGACATGCCTAGAGAACCTGAAATTCAGATAGCAGATAGCTTCAGAACCCCAGCACGACTCAACCCCAACAAGACATCCCCCAGGCATATCATAATTAACTTCACTAAAGTTAATATGAAGGAGAAAATTCTCAAAGTGGCCAGGAGAAAGAAATCTATTACCTTCAAAGGGAAGAACGTTAGAATGACTGCAGATCTCTCTGCTGAAACTTTTCAAGCCAGAAGAGGGTGGTCATCAACGTTTAATCTCCTAAGCAAAATAACTTTCAACCCCGGATCTTGTACCCAGCTAAACTGAGTTTCATTTATGACGGAGAAATTAAATACTTCAATGACATACATATGCTAAAGAAATTTGCCATAACCAAACCAGCTCTTCAGGATATTCTCAGACCTATCCTCCATAATAACCAACCCAATCCTCTACCAGAAAAGTAAACTCACTCAGAAACTTCTGATCAAACTCCAACTTCCACAATGGCAAAAGGATTAAAAATAATCACTGGACTTTCAAAAAACTCAATACCCCAAATTTCACCAAACTTATCAGTACTCTCCATTAATGTGAATGGCTTAAACTGCCCTCTAAAGAGACATAGGTTAGCTGACTGGATACAAAAACTCAGGCCAGACATTTGTTGCATACAAGAGTCACATCTTAACTTAAAAGACAAATACAGACTCGGGGTGAAAGGATGGTCACCCATATTTCAGGCAAATGGTAACCAGAAAAAAGCAGGACTTGCAATTTTATTTGCGGACACAATAGGCTTTAAACCAACAAAAGTAAGGAAGTAAAAAAATGGTCACTTCATATTTGTTAAGGGTAAGACTCAATATGATGAGATTTCAATTATTAATATCTATGCACCCAACCAGAATGCACCTCAATTTATAAGAGAAACTCTAACAGACATGAGCAACTTTATTTTGTCCAACTCTATAATAGTCGGAGATTTTAACACCGCTTTGGCAGTGATGGATTGATCCTCCAAAAAACATCTGAGTAAAGAAATTCTAGATTTAAATCTAACCATGCAGCATTTAGATTTAGCAGACATCTACAGAACATTTCATCCCAACAAAACTGAATACACATACTTCTCATCAGCCCACGGAACTTACTCCAGAATCAATCACATCTTAGGTCACAAGTCTAACCTCAGCAAATTTAAAGCAATAGAAATTATTCCATGCATCTTCTCAGACCATCATGGAATAAAACTTGAGGTGAGTAACAACAGGAATCTGCATACACATACAAAAACATGGAAGTTAAATAACCTTATGCTGAATGATAGCTGGGTCGGAGATGAGATCAAGAAGGAAATTGCCAAATTTCTGGAACAACACAACAATGAAGACACGAACTATCAGAACCTCTGGGACACAGCAAAAGCAGTTCTAAGAGGGAAATTTATAGCACTGCAAGCCTTCCTCAGGAGAAGGGAAAGAGAGGAATTAAGCCACTTAATGGGACATCTCAAGAGACTGGAAATGGAAGAACACTCCAACCCCAAACCCAGTAGAAGAAAAGAAATAACCAAAATCAGAACAGAACTAAATAAAATTGAAAACAAAAGAATAATACAACAGATCAATAAATCAAAAAGCTGTTTTTTTTTTTTTATTGTTGGGGATTCATTGAGGGTACAATAAGCCAGGTGAAAAAGCTGGTTTTTTGAAAAGGTCAAAAAAATAGATAAACCTTTGGCCAACCTAATCAGGAAAAAAAGAGTAAAATCTCTAATCTCGTCAATCAGAAATAACAAAGCTGAAATAACAACAGATTACTCAGAAATCGAAAAAATCCTTAATGAATATTACAAGAAACTTTACTCTCAGAAATATGAAAATCTGAAGGAAATCGACCGTTACTTGGAAGCACGTTACCTTCCAAGACTTAATCAAAAACAAGTGGAAATGTTGAACAGGCCCATATCAAGTTCAGAAATATCATCAACCATACAAAATCTCCCCAAAAAGAAAAGCCCGGGACCAGATGGTTTAACGTCAGAATTCTACCAAACCTTTAAAGAGGAATTAGCACCTATACTACTCAACCTGTTCCAAAAGGTAGAAAAAGAAGGAAGACTACCCAACACGTTCTATGAAGCAAACATCACCCTGATCCCCAAACCAGGAAAAGACCCAACAAGAAAAGAAAATTATAGACCAATATCACTAATGAATATAGATGCAAAAATATTCAACAAGATTCTAACAAACAGAATCCAGCAACATATCAAACAAATCATACATCATGACCAAGTCGGTTTTATCCCAGGGTCTCAAGGCTGGTTCAATATACGTAAATCTATAAATGTAATAGAGCACATAAACAAATTAAAAAACAAAGACCATATGATTCTCTCAATCAATGCAGAAAAAGCTTTTGATAACATCCAATATCCATTCATGATCAGAACACTTAAGAAAATTGGTATAGAAGGAACATTTCTTAAACTGATAGAGGCTATCTACAGCAAACCCACAGCCAATATCGTATTGAATGGAGTTAAATTGGAATCATTTCCACTTAGATATGGAACCAGACAAGGCTGCCCATTGTCTCCATTGCTCTTTAACATTGTAATGGAAGTTTTAGCCACCGCAATTAGGGAAGAGAAGGCGATCAACGGTATCCACATAGGGTCAGAAGAGAGCAAACTTTCACTCTTCGGAGATGATATGATCGTATATCTGGAAAATACTAGGGACTCTACTACAAAACTCTTAGAAGTGATCAAGGAATACAGCAGTGTCTCAGGTTACAAAATCAACATTCATAAATCGATAGCCTTTATATATACCAACAATAGTCAAGTTGAAAAAACAATTAAGGACTCTATCCCATTCACAGTAGTGCCAAAGAAGATGAAATACTTGGGAGTTTATCTAACAAAGGACGTGAAAGATCTATATAAAGAGAACTATGAAACTCTAAGAAAAGAGATAGCTGAGAATGTTAACAAATGTAAAAATATACCATGCTCATGGTTGGGAAGAATCAACATTGTTAAAATGTCCATATTACCCAAAGCAATATATAATTTCAATGCAATCCCCATTAAAGCTCCACTGTGATACTTTAAAGATCTTGAAAAAATAATACTTCATTTTATATGGAATGAGAAAAACCCTCGAATAGCGAAGACATTACTCAAAATAAAGCAGGAGGAATCACGCTACCAGACCTCAGACTATACTACAAATCGATAGTGATGAAAACAGCATGGTACTGGCACAAAAACAGAGAAGTAGATGTCTGGAACAGAATAGAGAACCAAGAGATGAATCCAGCTTCTTACCGTTATTTAATCTTTGACAAGCCAATTAAAAACATTCAGTGGGGAAAAGATTTCCTATTTAACAAATGGTGCTGGGTGAACTGGCTGGCAACCTGTAGAAGACTGAAACTGGACCCACACCTCTCACCATTAACCAAGATAGACTGTCACTGGATCAAAGATTTAAATCTAAGACATGAAACTATAAAAATACTAGAAGAGAGTGCAGGGAAAACCCTTGAAGAAATTGGGTTAGGCGAGTTTTTCATGAGAAGGACCCCCCTGGGCAATTGAATCTGCTTCAAAAATACATTATTGGGACTTGATCAAACTAAAAAGCTTCTGCACAGCCAAGAACACAGTAAGTAAAGCAAGCAAACATCCCACAGAATGGGAAAAGATATTTGCAGGTTATGTCTCCGACAAAGGTTTAATAACCAGAATCCACAGAGAACTCAAATGCATTAGCAAGAAAAGAACAAGGGATCCCATCGCAGGCTGGGCAAAGGACTTGAAGAGAAACTTCTCTGAAGAAGACAGGCACATGGCCTTTAGACATATGAAAAAATGCTCATCATGTTTAATCATCAGAGAAATGCAAATCAAAACTACTTTGAGATATCATCTAACTCCAGTGACACTAGCCTACATCACAAAATCCCAAGACCAGAGATGTTGGCGCAGATGTGGAGAAAAGGGAACACTTTTGCACTGCTGGTGGGAATGCAAATTAATACATTCCTTTTGGAAAGAGATATGGAGAACATTTAGAGATCTAAAAATAGATCTGCCGTTTAATCCTGTAGTCCCTCTACTGGGCATATACCCAGAAGACCAAAAATGACACCATAACAAAGATATTTGTATCAGAATATTTATTGCAGCCCTATTCATAATTGCTAAGTCATGGAAAAATCCCAAGTGCCCATCGATCCACGAATGGATTAATAAATTGTGGTATACGTACACCATGGAATATTATGCAGCCTTAAAAAAAGATGGAGACTTTTCCTCTTTCATGTTTACATGGATGGAGCTGGAACATATTCTTTTTAGTAAAATGTCTCAAGAATGGAAGAAAAAGTACCCAATGTACTCACCCTTATTATGAAACTAATGTAGGACCTTCACATGAAAGCTATAACAAAGTTACAACCTAAGAGTAGGGAGAAGAGCGAAAGGGAGGGGAGGTAGTGAGGAGGTAGGTGGAGAGAGGGGGATTAATGGGATTACACCTGCGGTGCATCTTACAAGGGAATATGTGAATCCCAGTAAAAGTGGAATGTAAAGGTCTTGGCAAAATAACTAAGAAAATGCCATGAAAACTATTGTCCCTAGTGTGATGAAAATGTGTCAAACGGTCTATGAACCAACTGTATGGTTCCCCATGATCATACTAATGTACACAGCTATGATTTAATTTAAAAAAAAAAAAGAACTGGTACTCAAATTCAGGCCACATGCTTTAAAGCTTGTTTTTTCCCCATTTTTTCATTTCTGTGACTCATTTTACTACCTTCTCTTTTAGGATCTAGAGGAAAAGGATGATTGCCTACTGTACATTAGTGTTGTGAGTTTTGAGCTTTGGGAAGGTGAAGAGTAAAAGGAAGCATCTGTGAGGATGATGATCACGTCCCTCGGTGTGGCACATTCATTTGCTGCCAAGTGAAATGGCTATTCTTTTCCAGAAGAATTCTGTATATCACACTGTTGTGACTGGAGATGAATGCAGTGGGGAGAGCCACAGAGTTGAGGACAAGATTGTCGGAGGCGGAGCGAGATGGCAGCCGAGTAGCAGCTTCCTTGCATCTGGGCACCGTGAGTCTGGGGATATAGGACTCCAGGCGTCTCTGGCTGGTGGGATCTGCCTATCATCACCCCTGAGAGGATACAGGGAGTCAGTGAGAGACTTCTGGACCCCAAGAGGAGGACTAAAACAGTGGAAAACCGGCAAGTGGTCGCGTGTGTTCAATCCGTCTAAACCCGCCCGCAACTGTAAGTTCAGTAGCAGCGAGACTGCACACCAGAAAGTCCTTACCTGTGAACTGTTTTGGTGTCTTTGGACTTGGCACACAGCTGAACTGCCTTGGGGAGAGCCTGAGCGGGAGTGCGGAGAACTTTGGCCTTTGTCTAGGGCCCCAGTCTGAGCCGCTGAGCCAGACGGAGCTAATGGCTTTTGGCTCTGGGTCACAGGCAGACATTGTGAGCGATCTGCCCTGGCAAGCTCTGCCCTCAGGGTCGCAGAGCTGGAATTGGGTAGGAGCTGGTAACCCAGCGCCAAGTAGCCTAAGGGCGGGGTCTGAGCCGCCTTGCAGCACTAACCCTCGGGGGCAGAGGGAGACCAGTTTTGACACACAGGGTAAGTGGATAGCTACTTCAGCAGTGATTCCAGCGACAAGCACTTCCCTGAGAAAGCTTCTGCTCAGTAAGTGAACAAGTTCCAAGTGCCTTTTAAGTGGGCTGAAGAGAGATTTAGGGTGTCTACCTGCTGGGGTTTGAGAAACTAGCAGCCTCCAGTTGTACCAGAACTGTGATTAACATCTCATACCCCAGAAGACCATGTGTTGCCCAGACAATATTCAATAACATATACATACTGCTTTGTTTTTGGTTGTGTTTCTTTCTTTTTTTTTTGGTTTGGTTGTTTTTTTTGTTTATTTTGATGTTGTGGATTGTTGTTTTGTTTTTTAAGTTCAACCTTTTCCATACAGATCCTTTTTCTTTCTCAATTTTTCTAGTTTAATTATAATTTCCCATTGCTGCCTATTTCAATAATTAGAACTTCATTTTTGTTAGTGTTTCTACCGCTATTATTTGGTTTTTCCAGCCAATTTTATCCCGTAAAGTTTTCTGTTTGCTTGTTTTGGTTTGATTTATAGCATTTTTGTCTTTCCTCTCTACTTGGTAGGAGGTGGGGTACTGTGTCTGATCAGGTTAGCAAAGAGCTGCTGACCACAAGGGAACCACCCAAATGGGCACCCCCAGAAGGTGGGTTTTTTTTTTTAAGGTTGTATCAAAGTACCCTACTGTACGCCTATATTGCTCTGTCTCCCTCTTTCTGTGCCTCTCTTCTTTTTGTCAATATTCCTTTTACCCACCCCCTCTCCTTTCTCTATTTTTCTTTTTTTTTTTTTCTTATCACACGGTCCTCCTTTCTTTCATCCCTTTTTTGCTCTTAAACCTTCTCACCCTTCTGGTCCTGTAACCCTTAGTCCACAGGCACGAGAACTTAAAGAGCAAGAGGAAGTGTAAGGAAAATTAGGGCAAGGAAACAGATAAAAGAAATCACCCATGAGGAAGAATCAGCAGAAAACTCCAGGCAACATGAAGAATCAGTCCAGAACAACCTCACCAAGGGACCATGAGGTAGCGACTTCAGAGGATTCCACCTATACAGAAATGTTAGGAATGACAGAAAGGGAATTTAGAATACACATGTTGAAAACCATGAAAGAAATGATGGAAACAATGAAGGAAACTGCTAATAAAGTGGAAAATAACCAAAAGAAAATCCAAAAACAGAATCAAATCAGAGATGAACGATACGAAGAATATAAAAAGGATATAGCAGAGCTGAAGGAAATGAAACAGTCAATCAGGGAACTTAAAGATGCAATGGAAAGTATCAGCAACAGGTTAGACCATGCTGAAGAAAGAATTTCAGAGGTAGAAGACAAAGTTTTTGAGATAACTCAGATAGTAAAAGAGGCAGAAAAGAAGAGAGAGAAAGCAGAATGTTCACTGTCAGAATTATGGGACTTTATGAAGCGTTCCAAAATACGAGTTATAGGAATTCCAGAAGGGGAAGAAGAATGCCCCAGAGGAATGGAAGCCATACTAGAGAATATTATAAAAGAAAATTTCCCAAATATCACCAAAGATTCTGACACACTGCTTTCAGAGGGCTATCGGACCCCAGGTCGCCTCAACTCTAACCGAGCTTCTCCAAGACACATTGTGATGAACCTATCCAAAGTCAAGACAAAAGAAAAGATTCTGCAAGCTGCCAGGAGTAAGTGCCAGTTGACCTACAGGGCAAATCCATCAGATTGACTGCAGACTTCTCTAATGAAACTTTCCAAGCAAGAAGACAATGGTCATCTACCTTTAATCTACTTAAACAGAACAATTTCCAGCCCAGAATTCTGTACCCTGCTAAGCTAAGCTTCAAAATTGATGGAGAAATCAAATCATTTACGGACATACAAAGATTGAGGAAATTCGCCATAACAAGACCAGCTCTACAGGGAATACTTCAACCTGTTCTGCACACTGACCACCACAATGGATCAGCAGCAAAGTAAGAACTCAGAAATTAAAGGACAGAACCTAACCTCCACACTGATGCTAAAGATAAAACTAAGCAATGGACTCTCACAAAATAAGACGAATAGAGTACTACCACACTTATCAATTATCTCAATAAATGTTAATGGCTTGAATTTCCCACTGAAGAGACATAGATTGGTTGACTGGATTAAAAAACACAAGCCATCCATTTGCTGTCTGCAAGAAACACACCTGGCTTCAAAAGACAAATTAAAGCTCCGAGTCAAGGCTTGGAAGACAATTTTTCAGGCAAATGGAATTCAGAAGAAAAGAGGACTTGCAATCTTATTTTCAGATCCATGTGGATTTAAAGCAACTAAAGTCAAAAAAGACAAAGATGGTCACTTTATATTGGTCAAGGGAAAAATACAACAAGAAGACTTTTCAATTCTAAATATCTATGCACCCAATTTAAATGCTCCCAGATTCTTGAAACAGACCTTACTCAGTCTGAGCAATATGATATCTGATAATACCATAATAACAGGGGACCTTAACACTCCTCTTACAGAGCTGGACAGATCCTCTAAACAGAAATTAAACAAGGATATAAAAGACTTAAATGAGACACTAGAACAATTGTGCTTGATAGACGCATATAGAACACTCCATCCCAAAGATAAAGAATATACATTCTTCTCATCACCCCATGGAACAGTCTCCAAAATTGATCATATCCTGGGACATAAAACAAATATCAACAGAATCAAAAGAATTGAAATTTTACCTTGTATCTTCTCAGACCACAAGGCACTAAAGGTGGAACTCAACTCTAACAAAAATGCTCGACCCCACCCAAAGGCATGGACACTAAACAATCTTCTGTTGAATAACAGATGGGTGAAGGAAGAAATAAAACAGAAAATCATTAACTTCCTTGAGCATAACAACAATGAAGACACAAGCTACCGAAACCTGTGGGATACTGCAAAAGCAGTTTTGAGAGGAAAATTCATCGCTTTAGATGCCTACATTCGAAAAACAGAAAGAGAGCACATCAACAATCTCACAAGAGATCTTATGGAATTGGAAAAAGAAGAACAATCTAAGCCTAAACTCAGTAGAAGAAAAGAAATATCCAAAATCAAATCAGAGATCAATGAAATTGAAAACAAAAGAATCATTCAGAAAATTAATGAAACAAGGAGTTGTTTTTTTGAAAAAATAAATAAAATAGATAAACCATTGGCCAGACTAACAAGGAATAGAAAAGTAAAATCTCTAGTAACCTCAATCAGAAATGATAAAGGGGAAATAACAACTGATCCCAGAGAGATACAAGAGATCGTCTCTGAATACTACCAGAAACTCTATGCCCAGAAATTTGACAATGTGAAGGAAATGGATCAATATTTGGAATCACACCCTCTCCCTAGACTCAGCCAGGAAGAAATAGAGCTCCTGAACAGACCAATTTCAAGCACTGAGATCAAAGAAACAATAAAAAAGCTTCCAACTAAAAAATGCCCTGGTCCAGATGGCTTCACTCCAGAATTCTATCAAACCTTCAAGGAAGAGCTTATTCCTGTACTGCAGAAATTATTCCAAAAAATTGAGGAAGAAGGAATCTTCCCCAACACATTCTATGAAGCAAACATCACCCTGATACCAAAACCAGGAAAAGACCCAAACAAAAAGGAGAATTTCAGACCAATCTCACTCATGAACATAGACGCAAAAATTCTCAACAAAATCCTAGCCAATAGATTACAGCTTATCATCAAAAAAGTCATTCATCATGATCAAGTAGGCTTCATCCCAGGGATGCAAGGCTGGTTTAACATACGCAAGTCTATAAACGTTATCCACCATATTAACAGAGGCAAAAATAAAGATCACATGATCCTCTCAATAGATGCAGAAAAAGCATTTGATAAAATCCAGCATCCTTTTCTAATTAGAACTCTGAAGAGTATAGGCATAGGTGGCACATTTCTAAAACTGATTGAAGCTATCTATGACAAACCCACAGCCAATATTTTACTGAATGGAGTAAAACTGAAAGCTTTTCCTCTTAGAACTGGAACCAGACAAGGTTGTCCTCTGTCACCTTTACTATTCAACATAGTGCTGGAAGTTCTAGCCAATACAATTAGGCAAGACAAGGAAATAAAGGGAATCCAAATGGGAGCAGAGGAGGTCAAACTCTCCCTCTTTGCTGACGACATGATCTTATACTTAGAGAACCCCAAAGACTCAACCACAAGACTCCTAGAAGTCATCAAAAAATACAGTAATGTTTCAGGATATAAAATCAATGTCCACAAGTCAGTAGCCTTTGTGTACACCAATAACAGTCAAGATGAGAAGCTAATTAAGGACACAACTCCCTTCACCATAGTCTCAAAGAAAATCAAATACCTAGGAATATACCTAACGAAGGAGGTGAAGGACCTGTATAAAGAAAACTATGAAATCCTCAGAAAGGAAATAGCAGAGGATATTAACAAATGGAAGAAAATACCATGCTCATGGATGGGAAGAATCAACATTGTTAAAATGTCCATACTTCCCAAAGCAATCTACCTATTCAATGCCATTCCTATCAAAATACCAACATCATACTTTCAAGATTTGGAAAAAATGATTCTGCGCTTTGTATGGAACTGGAAAAAACCCCGTATAGCTAAGGCAGTTCTCTGTAATAAAAATAAAGCTGGGGGCATCAGCATGCCAGATTTTAGTCTGTACTACAAAGCTATAGTGCTCAAGACAGCATGGTACTGGCACAAAAACAGAGACATAGACACTTGGAATCGAATGGAAAACCAAGAAATGAAACTAACATCTTACAACCACCTAATCTTTGATAAACCAAACAAGAACATACCCTGGGGGAAAGACTCCCTATTCAATAAATGGTGTTGGGAGAACTGGATGTCTACATGTAAAAGACTGAAACTGGACCCACACCTTTCCCCACTCACAAAAATTGATTCAAGATGGATAAAGGACTTAAACTTAAGGCATGAAACAATAAAAACCCTCCAAGAAAGCATAGGAAAAACACTGGAAGATATTGGCCTGGGGAAAGACTTCATGAAGAAGACTGCCATGGCAATTGCAACAACAACAAAAATAAACAAATGGGACTTCATTAAACTGAAAAGCTTCTGTACAGCTAAAGAGACAATAACCAAAGCAAAGAGACAACCTACACAATGGGAAAGGATATTTGCATATTTTCAATCAGACAAAAGCTTGATAACTAGGATCTATAGAGAACTCAAATTAATCCACATGAAAAAAGCCAACAATCCCTTATATCAATGGGCAAGAGACATGAATAGAACTTTCTCTAAAGATGACAGACGAATGGTTTTTTGAAAAAAATAAATAAAATAGATAAACCATTGGCCAGACTAATGAGGAATAGAAAAGTAAAATGTCTAGTAACCTCAATCAGAAATGATAAAGGGGAAATAACAACTGATCCCACAGAGATACAAGAGATCATCTCTGAATACTACCAGAAACTCTATGCCCAGAAATTTGACAATGTGAAAGAAATGAATCAATATTTGGAATCACACCCTCTCCCTAGACTCAGCCAGGAAGAAATAGAGCTCCTGAACAGACCAAATTCAAGCACTGAGATCAAAGAAACAATAAAAAAGCTTCCAACTAAAAAATGCCCTGGTCCAGATGGCTTCACTCCAGAATTCTATCAAACCTTCAAGGAAGAGCTTATTCCTGTACTGCAGAAATTATTCCAAAAAATTGAGGAAGAAGGAATCTTCCCCAACACATTCTATGAAGCAAACATCACCCTGATACCAAAACCAGGAAAAGACCCAAACAAAAAGGAGAATTTCAGACCAATCTCACTCATGAACATAGATGCAAAAATTCTCAACAAAATCCTAGCCAATAGATTAGAGCTTATCATCAAAAAAGTCATTCATCATGATCAAGTAGGCTTCATCCCAGGGATGCAGGGCTGGTTTAACATACGCAAGTCTATAAACGTTATCCACCATATTAACAGAGGCAAAAATAAAGATCACATGATCCTCTCAATAGATGCAGAAAAAGCATTTGATAAAATCCAGCATCCTTTTCTAATTAGAACACTGAAGAGTATAGGCATAGGTGGCACATTTCTAAAACTGATTGAAGCTATCTATGACAAACCCACAGCCAATATTCTACTGAATGGAGTAAAACTGAAAGCTTTTCCTCTTAGAACTGGAATCAGACAAGGTTGTCCTCTGTCACCTTTACTATTCAACGTAGTGCTGGAAGTTCTAGCCAATACAATTAGGCAAGACAAGGAAATAAAGGGAATCCAAATGGGAGCAGAGGAGGTCAAACTCTCCCTCTTTGCTGACGACATGATCTTATACTTAGGGAACCCCAAAGACTCAACCACAAGACTCCTAGAAGTCATCAAAAACTACAGTAATGTTTCAGGATATAAAATCAATGTCCACAAGTCAGTAGCCTTTGTGTACACCAATAACAGTCAAGATGAGAAGCTAATTAAGGACACAACTCCCTTCACCATAGTCTCAAAGAAAATGAAATACCTAAGAATATACCTAACGAAGGAGGTGAAGGACCTCTATAAAGAAAACCATGAAATCCTCAGAAAGGAAATAGCAGAGGATATTAACAAATGGAAGAAAATACCATGCTCATGGATGGGAAGAATCAACATTGTTAAAATGTCTATACTTCCCAAAGCAATCTACCTATTCAATGCCATTCCTATCAAAGTACCAACATCGTACTTTCAAGATTTGGAAAAAATGATTCTGCATTTTGTATGGAACCGGAAAAAACCCCGTATAGCTAAGGCAGTTCTCTGTAAGAAAAATAAAGCTGGGGGCATCAGCATACCAGATTTTAGTCTGTACTACAAAGCCATAGTGCTCAAGAGAGCATGGTACTGGCACATAAACAGAGACATAGACACTTGGAATCGAATTGAAACCAAGAAATGAAACTAACATTTTACAACCACCTAATCTTTGATAAACCAAACAAGAACATACCTGGGGGGAAAGACTCCCTATTCAATAAATGGTGTTGGGAGAACTGGATGTCTACATGTAAAAGACTGAAACTGGACCCACACCTTTCCCCACTCACAAAAATTGATTCAAGATGGATAAAGGACTTAAACTTAAGGCATGAAACAATAAAAATCCTCCAAGAAAGCATAGGAAAAACACTGGAAGATATTGGCCTGGGGAAAGACTTCATGAAGAAGACTGCCACGGCAATTGCAACAACAACAAAAATAAACGAATGGGACTTCATTAAACTGAAAAGCTTCTGTACAGCTAAGGAGACAATAACCAAAGCAAAGAGACAACCTACACAATGGGAAAGGATATTTGCATATTTTCAATCAGACAAAAGCTTGATAACTAGGATCTATAGAGAACTCGAATGAATCCACATGAAAAAAGCCAACAATCCCTTATATCAATGGGCAAGAGACATGAATAGAACTTTCTCTAAAGACGACAGATGAATGGCTAACAAACACATGAAAAAATGTTCATCATCTCTATATATTAGAGAAATGCAAATGAAAACAGCCCTGAGATATCATCTAACCCCAGTGAGAATGGCCCACATCACAAAATCTCAAAACTGCAGATGCTGGCGTGGATGTGGAGAGAAGGGAACACTTTTACACTGCTGGTGGGACTGCAAACTAGTACAACCTTTCTGGAAGGAAGTATGGAGAAACCTCAAAGCACTCAAGGTAGACCTCCCATTTGATCCTGCAATCCCATTACTGGGCATCTACCCAGAAGGAAAGAAATCCTTTTATCATAAGGACACTTGTACTAGACTGTTTATTGCAGCTCAATTTACAATCGCCAAAATGTGGAAACAGCCTAAATGCCCACCAACCCAGGAATGGATTAACAAGCTGTGGTATATGTATACCATGGAATACTATTCAGCCATTAAAAAAAATGGAGACTTTACATCCTTCGTATTAACCTGGATGGACGTGGCAGACATTATTCTTAGTAAAGCATCACAAGAATGGAGAAGCATGAATCCTATATACTCAATTTTGATATGAGGACAATTAATGACAATTATGGTTATGGGGAGGGGAACAGAAAGAGGGAAGGAGGGAGGTGGGTGGGGCCTTGGTGTGTGTCACACTTTATGGGGGCAAGACATGATTGCAAGAGGGACTTTACCTAACAATTGCAATCAGTGTATCCTGGCTTATTGTACCCTCAATGAATCCCCAACACTAAAAAAAAAAAAAGAAAAGATAATAAGCTGCATACTTTTCAATATTCTGGGAAGTATAATAAACATTTTCAAATTAAAAAGAAAAAAAAAAAAGATTGTCATTTGGAGGCTTTATCATTGCTCCATATTTTGTAGGGCTGACTTATGCTGCATGAGTAGTTAAGGTCTGGATGCAAGAGGCACCTCTCACACTTGGGGATGAACCAAGGAGAGGAAGTGGAAGTCCTTGGCATTCACAGTTGAGTTTTCTTTTTTGAATCCTTTTCCTGATCTTTAAGCTGGAGTTACAGTTGTACCCAGCAGGTGCACTGGGCAGCAACATTGCTGATCTGATTCCAGCTGCCTTCTTGATCAATTCCAACTAGATCAATACAGCATACTCATACCAAAGGTCATTTCTTATAGCTCTGTGTTTAGGTCAAATAAAAGGCATCATTATTACACACAAAAATGGAAAGATCTTTATACACAGTTCTATCCTTGTGGAGATAAAATATATGAATAATTTCAAGGAGTGAAATGTATTTATAGATACAGACAAACAGATAGTTACCTGTCAATTCCTTTTGGGAAATCTTATCCAAAGATGCAATCACTCTGCTGATTGTAGATGAAGGTCAGGGGTAATGGTGTTCTTGCATTTAGGTACTAGGTACCCAGGTGTCAATGATTACACATCCTCAGAGCTGTATGGATAAAGAACTTTCCACAGAGAGATGGGGAGGGAGGGGCGAGCCAGGAACAAGTCCACTTAACCCATTTCAAGTTTATTGTTGTTGTAGCGGTGTGGCTCTTGGTAATTTATGAGACAATCTGTGGGGTTCAGGAGCTCTTGAGACCTCCTGTCTAATAAAATAGCCATGTCATTTTTCCTGAGTAAAGGGACTGACATATATCAAGAAGTGCAATTTGTTTGATATCCTTTTGTACAGGAAAAGGAAAGGTTGTGGCATTTGTAGGTTAGTAAAAAGAGGGAGGAAGTTAAGGTATATAGGTATGTTGAGAGGGAAATACAGTTGGAAGTACATAAAGGTCCGTTTGTGTTTAACATCTTGGAGGCTCTGAACATTATACTAAGAATACTAAAGCTTCCAGTTGACACTGTCAGTTTAAAGATTTAAATGTAGCCCATCACATATTCCTTCAAGTTTTAAAGCTACCAAAACATCTCTTTTAAAGATACCAAGTCAGTTCTTTCTTTCTGTTATAATAATTGCTTAATTATCTCCCTCTTACCTGAGAAGGCAGGTCTCTCTGCTTCTCTTAAGCAATAAAATCTAAAACCCTGTTTATAAGAGTACACATTCTGAAGAGTCTGCATTCCTAGTGAGTTGTTCTTTTATAATAAAATTCCCCAAAGAAGGTTGCTGTAATTGCATATTGGAGGGTTTTGTTTAGAGGCTGTGTACTTGAGTGAGCCTGCTACTGACCACTCAGCTATCCCAGGAAGTAAAGACTATTTAGGCTCTTAGTAAAGTCATATAATGATGATTTTTTTTTACTGACAATATATACATCTATTCTACATAAATTCATGATACAAATATTGAATTATCCATGATCCCACATAATAGCTAGATCTGGATGATTTGATACAGGGGATATAATGAGAAGAATGTCTATATATGCTCAGTGTGAGTGTGTGAGTGTGTGTGTGAGAGAGTGTGTGAGTATGTGCACATGTGAGTGTGTGTGTGCATGTGCACAAGTCTGTGAGTGTATGAATGTGTGTGCGCAAGTGTGTGTGTGCAGGTGTATGTGAATGTGTGTGTGTGCACGAGTGTGTGAATGTGTGCACAAGTGTGTATTGTGAGATAGGTCCTCAGGATGAGGGTTCATGGGAGACTGATGACATTGAGGCTGCCAGTTGGCATACGGGATTCTAATGAGAAAAATTGAGATCATATGACTAAAAACTGGGAGTTTTTAGTTGACAGGACATAAATGTGCAAATGAATGTGTATGGAAAAACAGGCTATTATAACAGCTTATTTATGACATTGGTGTCATGCATCGCACGATATAGGATAGTTTTATTCTTCAAAAAGTGTTTCTTTCCTGCCTGGAACATCTCTCAATAGTGCTGGGAGTTTTGTTAATGCACGAATTAGAGTTAGGAGGTTCAATTCTTTACAAATCTTGTCTATTTACCTAGAAATCATTTAGCTAAATCCTTTCAAGGGGTCCCTGTTAATTGCAAGGTAGAATCACTGGGGAGTGATTATGGGAAGAGCCCTAAATTGCTTTCTTTTTTGGGGGGGGTCCCTAGATATGGGCTCCCTTGACATTGGGCTGAGAACGAGCCAGTACCTTACAAGAAGCTCAGACAACTTTGTAGTAATTCTTCCAACTGTCAGACTCGATAGCAGTCTTCAGAGAGTATTTTTTATCAATGACAGTTGCAGCTTTCAATCTTCCATTGGATTTCTCCTTGTCCTCCCAGAAGATGTTTTAGTGATGTTCCAGCATTAGCATGTGATTGGTAAGGCCTTGAAATAAATCCCCAGCTAACAGAAAGGCATAGTAGGGCAGGTACAGAATAAGATGTTAAAATTTACTACTAAATTTTAATATCCCGCTAACACTATTTTTGAGAAAGGAGGTGCTTGCTTTTCAATTCTGTATCCTTTTTTAAGTTTCTTAATTCTCTTTCTCTCTCCTCTTTTTATTGCCCTTTCTCTGTAGAATGAACAAATTTGATCTTCCATCACTATTCTGTAATTTGTGATGTCTAGTAGCCTGCTGTCAGAGAACTGATTTTCACATCTGAGGTGGTGCATGGGACTGTCAGTGACATAGACATCACAGGGTAAGGTTGCCCTCATTGGCAATAACTTACTGTGGCCTTGGGCAAATGCCTCTTCTGCTAAGGCCTTAGATGTTTTTACCCTAGGAAAAAAAGCCACCTGACAGGCAAAAAGGAGACTGATATTAAAAATTTTGAATAAACTAGAAAACATAGAGTGAAAAAAACCAATTATATTCAAAGCAATGACAAATGAGTAAAAGTTTGTAGAGAAAGCTGAAAGGCAAGGCAATATTAGGGAAATGGAGAGGTAAACAGAAGAGATGAGATGTATCGAGACAAAGGAAAAAGAAAGTAAGTTGGGAGGGATGGGTCAGAGATGTGCAAAGAAAGATGAGGAGCAAAATTTTATAGGAGAAACTTTCCAATCTCCCTGGGACCATGGCACCTCACTTGGGCACAGAGTGGCAGTTAGCCTGGCCAATGACCAGACAACATTACTTTTGCTGCCTTAGACAGCTGGGTTCTTTGGAACTGTGTGCAGGAGAAAGTTGCCAGGTCCAGTCTACCCTTTTCAGATGTGTCCCCAGGTATCTTCTTGAATTTCTGATATCTGAATAAAGGTATTAGTTAAAGGTAAGAGTAGTATCTTCCATGGATTCTATAAAAATTCACATCATTCATCTGAGAGTGTCAAAATTTTCCTGTTAACTTTGTGGCATATTGAACAACAGCCCATTACTGTAAGAGTGGAGGGGCTGTGTGCTTGATGGGCTCTGCCATTGTGAAGTTACAATCTGGGGAAAGCAAACCTACACTTGGGATGAAGGTGGTGGAGAGTGTGTACATGTGTGTGGGTGTGAATGCACACTTGCTTATAAACATGTTTTTAATTAAAAACTATAAAAGAGAGCATTATGGACTTAAAAGTCAGGGACATCTTTGGAGAAGAGCAGGGAGGTCAGACATTCCTCCCAGTGAGAAAGGCAAGGACAAGCTCAAAGGCAGGAATAGTCATGGCATATACAAGTGATAATTAGGAAACTCTGATTCTATCAAAATAGAGTAAATAGCCTCTGATGAGGAAAGGTCTTAAACATCAGGATGAAAGTTTGGTGTCCGGAGTGCACAGGATTAAAGCAGCCTATTTTGTAGAGCCTGGATTCAAAGCTGTAGAGCCTGCATTTTCTCCCTTAGTACAGTTTACTTTGCATTTTACAAAGTGTTTTCTAGTCATTTCTGCTTTAGTTGTAGCAAAAGTTCTTTCTATGATGTATAGATTAACATTATGTGTTCAAGTACATTGATTTTGAGATCTGTGGGTGATGGCTACTATACTGTGTCAATGAGGACTGTATTCAGCTGCAAGTAATACAAAACTTGATTTCAGATGCTTATATGCAAATAGAGTTGAATTTTTTTCACACGACAGAGTACACAGAGGTAAGCAGGTACTGTGGTATAGGGATGTCAAGGCTGAATTCTCTGTGATTCTCTTAGCTGTTCCTTATTGCTTCAAGATGGCTTTAGCCATTATATCCAAAATCAATATAAAAAGAAAAGAGGATGGAGAGGGCCAGGACTGAGACACAGAGCCTTTCTTAGTCAAACAGAAAGCTGAGAAAGATTGTTCTTGGCTTTCCAACCAATTCAGTGAGGTGTAGAAATGGAGAAGAGGACTAGGATACTTTTTTGTTGCCAAAAATACCTGCCATGATCATCTGGTCATTTATCTAGTGATTAAAAGCTTTGTTGTGTCTTTTAAATATAAAAGCATCTGTACAAACAAAACCTATGGTAGCTCCCAAGTGTCCAGATATTAGTATTATGTAGCAATCAACTGAATGTTTCAACTGTCACCTAGGGTTTATAATTTCAAATAGCTTATAAATGTTATTCACATTTTCCCTGTGTTATCTATTTTCTTTCTTTTTTTTTTTTCCTTTGGTGGGAGACTTTTTATTATGTTTTTTTTTTTTTTTTTATTAAACCATAGCTGTGTACATTAGTATGATCGTGGGGCACCATACTCTTGGTTGAGAAACTGCAATGCCAGATACAAGATTCCTTCCAAGAAGCAAACCAGTTTTCCAGCTGACTGTCTTTCCAGCAATTTTCTGCTTTTAGTTAAAATGATAATGAGGGTTATGTTCCTAATTGTTAATGTTTATTGTGCCCCTAACATGTGGGGTTCTTTATATTTGTTATCTCTCATTTTAATAATACTTCAAAGTAGCTGTTATTAGCCCTCTTTTACAAATAAGAAAAACTCAGGCTAAGGTAAAAATCATGTGGTTTTCTCAAAGCCACTTGGCTAGAAGTGGCAGAAGGAATTCAAAACTACTTCTGTCCATTCCAAAGCTTGTTTATTTTGCTTTCAGAGAAATATGCTCACTTTCCAGTAGCATTTAATGGAGCCTGTATTAGTCTACTTTCCAGATCATATTTGGGAAAAACAGTGATGATGAGTCCAGGAATAATTCTTACTTTAACTCAATTTTAGATGGGGGCTATCTGTCAGAATGTAAAGGGCTAATTCCATGGAATGCAAAAATTGGAACTCAGCTAGATAAATCATGCTTCAAACGTTAGGAAAAAAATAATTAAATTTTTAATAATTTTAATTTTCCTCTCTCCTGTTTCTAGCTGCTTCATTTCAAAGGTACAGTTTTTGTTATTGATGGGGAGTCTTCTGTCTAACTTTGATTTGTGTCTTCTTTGAGAGGAGTTGTTTAAATGTGTTTCTATCATTGAACTACCATGGTATTACTGGAACAGTGGTTCTCAATACTAGTTACATGTTAGAATCACCTTGGAAGTTTGAAAAAAATATGAAATAATAAACCAACTCACAGAGATTTCTAATCTAATTGGTGTGGAGTGGGGCTGAGGCATCAATATTTTTTCTTTCTATGTTATTTCCTTCCCCCCTTTTTTGCTGTATTTTGTTTTATATTGTTTTATTTTAGCTCCCCAGGTGATTTTAATGCTCAGCTTGAGAAAAAACTACTGGCCTAGATGATTAATAGAGGTACTAATGGAGGAGAGGGAAGAGAGAGCCCCAGAGTAAGTGGTCCTGAAACCTTTTGGTCTATAGACCATTTTATGGGGGTGTTGAAGGAAATAGATCTCTTCAGACTTAGTAGAGATAATTGCATTGCTTTTGATGAGACACCAATGAGCAAAAGAATAAGTAAATGACTAATGAGAGAGAAGTTATGTACACAGTGACTTCAATGTGTGTTTCCATGGAGGTTTTATGGTTGTTGATTTTTTTTTTTAAAGTATCATCATCAAAATTTACCAGTGGGAAAAACTGATATCCTTTGGGAATAAATACCTTAAACAGACTATGATTTTAGTGGCAAAGCTTGTATTAGTTTGCTAAAACTTATTCCAGATTCTATCCTTCTTGCCTTGGAGATCCTGGAGGACACCCCAGTAGGGAGAACACTTTTTATGAACATTTCTGGGAGACGTCATTGAATTACACAAGTTTGTATTCTGAGGAGGGGGTGAAAAATAATCAATGTGATTTGGCCCCCTGGTTCTTTGCAGGGTCTCTGATCTGAGCGTTTTTCTCTAGAAGCCGGTGAAGCCTGGTGTGCACTTTAATACAGTGCTGTGTCAGTGGAGATGTCTGTTGCTTCCAGCTCTCTAGGCTTAATGCATTTCCTTTTTGCTTGGTGGCAGATGCCCCTTTGTTTCCCAAAGCCCATCTCTTGCACTTTTTCTTTTCTGTTTTGAAGTTTGATCCATCTGAAATCTATACATTATTTCACAGACATCAGCGGCTTTTTTCCAGGTTAAATTATTTAGTGGCATTTTTTAATTGAAGGCTTCAGATTAGGTGCTGACACTTATTGGCAGAAAGAAACACGTTTCTCCATTGGGATGAAACATATTTTTTATTAGGAAAAAGGACAGATAAATTGAGTTCCTGTCTTTTAAATCCTAGCTGTGGCAAATGAAGACATCCAGTGCTTGCAATGACAACTTAGCTTTGTATCAAATTAAACATCAGTCACCAACATATGTTTCTCCCTCCCCTACTTCCCTTTGCTATCTCCTCTTCTGCCACTGCTCCCCTCTTCTCCTCCCTCCATCACTTTGCCCTCCCTTTCCTGCCTTGCCTCCCCCTCTCTTTCCACACCTTCACCCTCCCTCTCTCTTCCCATCCATTTCCTCTTCTCTCTCTGCCCTGAGACCCCCTCCTTTGGCTTTTCTAACTCTATTTTTGTTGGCTTATCTTCTCATCTTGCTAGTCTTTATTCCTCTGGGTTTGGAGGTTTTAATTTCAAATGCCACTCCTCTTCTAGAGTAAATAAATCAGGACCTCTGAAAGAAAAGAGGGAAAAAAAATGAGGTTTGATTTCAGCTGTCTTTCTTCCTTTCCAAGTATTTTTCCTTGGGAATTTTATAGACCCAGATAAAAAGATGATAAACTTTGACTGTTTTACTGCATGGATAAGAAAATGGCATCAGGGAGATTGGTAGCTTTCTGGGTGGTCCTGCCTCCACACAGTCATGGCACAGAAGCCTACAACTGCATGTGGGCACCTCTTTGCCTTTCCTTTCTAGAGATCTGATCTATCTGCTTCCCACATGTTGCATTGGTATAACACACACCTTTCTATGTTTGCTGAAATAATTCTGTAGTTACACCCTGATTTGACATTTACAATCATGATAACTTCTCTGTGCAGAGTACACCCACTGTCCAGTTGAGGTCAGTGTCTTCAGCTATTTGAGAGAAGGGAAATGCTATATATTGCAAAGCTTGGAAATTTGGGGTAAAAGTTGGTAGTCTGGAATAGCATCTGTTTATATTCCAAGTTCAAATGAATAGGGGCCAGATGAATTGGAGTATATCAGAGGAAATCTAGAATCTAGAGAAGGGAAGAGCAGGATTAGAAAGGAGAGGTTTGGAGGAACATTCTCTAATTAAAATTACAATGCTGGGTGCACCTAAATGTGTAAGAAGGTGGCTTAGCAAAGGACAACTGGGAAAGGCCACATCCTATAGTGGGGCTGTGTGTATCCTGGACAAAGCTGCCTGGTAAGGAACTAGGTGGGGGCTGAACACCAACCTCTTGCTTCTCTAAGGTGAGGTACAGCCCTGGAGTGAAAGGGCTTTTGTTTTGGCAGAATGGCCCCATGGATTTCCTTAGCTGAACCCTGCACCTTGAAGTGAGGTAACTTACATGATAACTAGTACCTCCTAATCAGTGAGAGTGAGGCTCAAAACCAGGAACGGGGACCCCTGACTCTTGGACCAACTTCACATGTTTTTTTTTTTTTCTGCCCTATTGTGCACTAGACATCACAGTGTATTGCAAAAGGATGCAATTTTGAAAACCCAAATTCTTCTTTCAAAGAAGTTTGTGGAGACTATCTTAGAAATGTCTCCTAGAGAAGAATGTAGCAATCTTGCGAAGAGCAAGCATTTTCACTGCCTGATTGAACCAAACACTTCTCAGCCACATTGTGCTAAAAATGGCACTTGGCTGCTATGCTACAAGTACTTCATCTCAAAGAGATGCTGCCACCCCTGCTTTACTGGGACTCCTCAGAACTTGCTTAGCCATGGGTGCAGTAATTGGACTCAATTATTCATTCCCAATAAATGAGCCAAGTGACTGGGAGTGCATGGGGTAGAGTAGGGGGTCATCACCGGGGAACCAACCAACAGGCAAGAAAATTGAAAGTATCCTTAACTACGAGGGAAAATAAAAGTATGTTGGGGAAGGATGTATTGTCCTGTTTGGGAGCCCTTATCCATCTAGAATTAGAACGAATATGATACCAGGGATCGTGGGGATGGAAAGAAGGGGAACTGGGAAGAGATGAAGTGGGAGCATTCCACATGGTATTTGTTTAGCACAGTGGATTGAAGTCAGATTTACAGTTAAAAAATAAGCTCCTTACAAGTGTTGATTTGGATTTTGGAGTTATGAAATTGGGAACCCACTGGCTAGGTCTGCTCTGTAGATGTTTGCTTTCTCATCTGTAATATAATGTGTAGCATGGGCATAAAGAAATGGTATGAAGGCAATGATTCCTACTCTGGATGCCTTGCCAAATCACCAAGAAACTCAATACAGGAACTGCATTAAAAAGCAGTGTAAAACAAGGAGTGATTGCAAGATGGCAGCTGAATAACAGCTTCCCTGCAACTGGGCACCGTGAGTCTGGAGAGAGAAGACTCCAGGCATCTCTGGCTGGTGGGATCTGCCTATAATTATCCCTTTGAGGATACAAGGAGTCAGCGAGAGACTTCTGGACCCCAAGAGGAGGACAAAAACAGTGGAAAACTGGCAAGTAGTCTCGTGTTTTCAATTGGTCTAATCTTGCTAGCAACTGTCAGTACAGCAGCAGAGAGACTGCAAACCAGAAAGGCCTGACCTGTGAACTGTTTTGGTGTTTTTGGACTTGGCACTCAGTTGAACTGCCTGGGGGAGAGCTTGAGCAGGAGTGCAGAGAACTTTGGGCATTGTCTAGGGCCCCAGACTGAGTCGCTGAGCCAAACGGAGCTAATAGTGTTTGGCTGTGGGCCACAGGGAGCCATTGTGAAAGAACTGTCCCTGCAAGCTCCGCCCTCAGGGTCACATAGCAAGGATCGGGTGGGAGCTGGTAACCTAGTGACTGAGCAGCTGAAAGGCAGAGATTGAGCCCCCTTATAGCCTTAACCCTCACGGGCAGAGGAAGACCAGTTTTGGCACACTGGGTAAATGGATAACCACTTCAGCAGTGATCCCAGTGACAAGCACTTTCCTGGGAAAGCTTCTACTTAGCCAAGTTTAGAAGTTTAAAATGCCTTTAAAGAGGGCTGAAGAGAGATTTATGGTGTCCACCCTGTGGGGTTTGAGAAATCAGCAGAGGCTGTCAGTCATATCAGCACTGCGATTAACATCTCATACCCCAGAAGACCACTTGTTGCCTAGACAATATTCAACAAGATATATGTACTGCTTTGTTTTTGGTTGTATTTTTGTTGTTGTTGTTTGTTTGTTTTTTGTTTATTTTGTTGTTGTTTTGTTTTTTAATTTCAAACTTTTCCATACAGATTTTTTCTTTTCTTTCTCTATTTTGCTAGTTTAAATACAATTTCACATTGCTGCCTTTTTCAATAACTAGAACTTCATTTTTGCTAGTGTTTCTACCCCTACTATTTATTTTTTCACCCAATTTTATCCCACAAAGTTTTGTGTTTGCTAGTTTTCGTTTGATTTATAGCATTTTTGTCTTTCCTTTCTACTTGGTGGAGGTAGGGTACTGTGTCCGATCAGGTTAGCAAACAGCTGCTGTCCTCAAGGGAACCACCCAACCAGGCACCCCCAGAGGTTGGGGTTTTCTTTAAGGTTGTGTCCAAGTACCCTACTGTACACTTACATTGCTCGGTCTCCCTCTTTCTGTGCCTCTCTTCTTTTTGTCAATATTTCCATTTACCCACCCCCTCTCCTTTCTCTCTCTCTCTCTTTCTATCTTTCCTTTTCTTTCTTTTATCCCTTCATGCTCTTCAACCTTCTCATCCTTCTGGTTCTGTACCAAAAGGACTCATTGAACCCTTAGTCCACAGGCATGGGAACTTAAAGAGCAAGAGGAAGTGAAAGGAAAATTAGGGCAAGGAAACAGATAAAAGGAATCACTCATGAGGAAGAATCAGCAGAAAACTCCAGGCAACATGAAGAACCAGTCCAGAGCAACCCCTCCAAGGGACCATGAGGTAGCTACTGCAGAGGATTCTACCTATAAAGAAATGTTAGAAAGGGAATTTAGAATACACATGATGAAAACAATGAAGGATATGATGGAAACAATGAAGGAAACTGCTAATAAAGTAAAAAATAACCAAAAGGAAATACAAAAACAGAATCAAATAGGAGATGAACAATATGAAGAATATAGAAGGGATATAGCAGAGCTGAAGGAACTGAAACAGTCAATTAGGGAACTTAAAGATGCAATGGAAAGTATCAGCAAAAGGTTAGACCATGTAGAAGAAAGAATTTTGGAGGTAGAAGACAAGTTCTTGAGATAACTCAGATAGTTAAAGAGGCAGAAAAGAAGAGAGAGAAAGCAGAATGTTCACTGTCAGAATTATGAGACTTTATGAAGCATTCCAACATACGGGTTATAGGAATCCCAGAAGGGGAAGAAGAATGCCCCAGAGGAATGGAAGCCATACTAGGGAATATTATAAAAGAAAATTTCCAAAATATTACTAAATATTCTGACACACTGCTGTCAGAGGGATATCAGACCCCAGGTTGCCTCAACTCTAACTGAGCTTCTCCAAGACACATTGTGATGAACCTGTCCAAAGTCAAGACAAAAGAAAAGATTCTGCAAACTGCCAGGAGTAAGCGCCAGTTCACCTACAGGGGCAAATCCATCAGAGTGACTGCAGACTTCTCTAATGAAACTTTCCAAGCAAGAAGACAATGGTCATCTACCTTTAATCTACTTAAACAGAATAATTTCCAGCCCAGAATTCTGTACCCTGCTAAGCTAAGCCTTAAAATTGATGGAGAAATCAAATCATTTATGGATATACAAGCATTGAGGAAATTTACCACAACAAGACCAGCTCTACAGGACATACTTCAACCTGTTCTATACACTGACCATCACAATGGATCTGCAGCAAACTAAGAACTCAGAAATTAAAGACAGAACTTAACCTTCACACTAATGCAAAAGATAAAACTAAGCAATGGGCTGTCACAAAATAAGATGAATAGAATACTACCACTGTTATTAATTACCTCAATAAATGTTAATGGCTTGAATTCCCCATTGAAGAGACATAGATTGGCTGACTGGATTAAAAAACACAAGCCATGTATTTGCTGTCTACAAGAAACACACCTGGTTTCAAAAGACAAATTAAAACTCCGAGTCAAGGGTTGGAAGACAATTTTTCAGGCAAATGGAATTCAGAAGAAAAGAGGAGTTGCAATCTTATTTTCAAATTCATGTGGATTTAAAGCAACTAAAGTCAAAAATGGTCAGTTTATATTGGTCAAGGGAAAAATAAAACAAGAAGATATTTCCATTCTAAATATTTATGCACCCAATTTAAATGCTCCCAGATACTTGAAACAGATGTTACTCAGTCTGAGCAATATGATATCAGATAACACCATAATAGAAGGGGTACTTTTTTTTCCATTCTAGAGACACTTTACTAAGAAGAATATGTTCCAGCTCCATCTATGTAAACATGAAAGAGGTAAAGTCTCCATCTTTCTTTAAGGCTGCATAGTATTCCATGTTTGGTGCCCCATGATCATATTAATGTACACAGCTATGATTTAATAAAAAAAAAAAAGATAATACCATAATAACAGGAGACTTTAACACTCCGCTTCCAGACCTGGATAGATCCTCTAAACAGAAATTAAACAAAGATATAAGAGATTTAAATGAGACCTTAGAACAACTGTGCTTTATAGAAGCATATAAAATACTCCATCCCAAAGATAAAGAATATACATTCTTCTCATCACCCAAGGAACATTCTCCAAAATTGATCATATCCTGGGACACAAATTAAATATCAACAGAATAAAAAGAATTGAAATTTTACCTTGTATCTTCTCAGACCACAAGGCAATAAAGGTGGAACTCAACTCTAACAAAAACGTTCAACCCCACACAAAGCCATAGAAATTAAACAACCTTCTGTTGAATAACAGACAGGTGCAGGAAGAAATGAAACAGGAAATCATTAACTTCCTTGAGCATAACAACAATGAAGACTCAAGCTACCAAAACCTGTGGGATACTGCAAAAGCAGTTTTGAGAGGAAAACTTACTGATTTAGATGCCTACATTCGAAAAACAGAAAGGGAACGCATTAAGAAACTGACAAGCTGGGCCTTGGTGTGTGTCACACTTTATGCGGGCAAGACATGATTGCAAGAGGGACTTTACCTAACAATTGCAATCAGTGTAACCTGGCTTATTGTACCCTCAATGAATCCCCAAAAATAAAAAAAAAAAAGAAACTGACAAGCCAACTTATGGAATTGGAAAAAGAAGAACAATCTAAGCCTAAACCCAATAGAAGAAAAGAAATATCCAAAATCAAATCAGAGATCAATGAAATTGAAAACAAAAGAATCATTCAGAAAATTAATGTAACAAGGAATTGATTTTTTGAAAAAAGTAAATAAAATAGATAAACCATTGGCCAGACTAACGAGAAATAGAAAAGTAAAATCTCTAGTAACCTCAATGAGAAATGATAAAGGGGAAATAACAACTGATCCCACAGAGATACAAGAGATCATCTCTGAATACTACCAGAAACTCTATGCCCAGAAATTTGACAATATGAAGGAAATGGATCAATATTTAGAATCACACCCTCTCCCTAGACTTAGCCAGGAAGAAATAGAGCTCCTGAACAGACCAATTTCAAGCACCGAGATTAAAGAAACAATAAAAAATCTTCCAACCAAAAAATGCCCTGGTCCAGATGGCTTCACACCAGAATTCTATCAAACTTTCAAGGAAGAGCTTATTCCTATACTGCAGAAATTATTCCAAAAGATTGAGGAAGAAGGAATCTTCCCCAACATGTTCCATGAAGCAAACATCACCCTGAGACCAAAACCAAGAAAGGACCCAACTAAAAAGGAGAATTTGAGACCTATTTCACTCATGAATATAGATGCAAAAATTCTCAACAAAATCCTAGCCAATAGATTACAGCTTATCATCAAGAAGTCACACATCATGATGAAGTAGGTTTCATCCCAGGGATGCAAGGCTGGTTTAACATATGCAAGTCCATAAACATTATCCATTGTATTAAAAGAGGCAAAAATAAAGATCACATGATCCTCTCAATAGATGCAGAAAAAGCATTTGATAAAATCCAGCATCCTTTTCTAATTAGAAAACTGAAGAGTATAGGCATAGGTGGCATATTTCTAAAACTGATTGAAGCTATCTATGACAAACCCACAGCCAATATTTTACTGAATGGAGTAAAACTGAAAGCTTTTCCTCTTAGAACTGGAACCAGACAAGGTTGTCCTCTGTCACCTTCACTATTCATCATACTGCTAGAAGTTCTAGCCAATACAATTAGGCAAGACAAGGAAATAAAGGGAATCCAAATGGGAGCAGAGGAGGTCTTTGCTGATGACATCATCTTATACTTAGAGAATCCCAAAGACTCAACCACAAGACTCCTAGAAGTCATCAAGAAATATAGTAGTGTTTCAGGATATAAAATCAATGTCCACAAGTCAGTAGCCTTTGTATACGACAATAACAGTGAAAATGAGAAGCTAATTAAAGACAGAACTCCCTTCACCATAGTTTCAAAGAAAATGACATACCTAGGAATATACCTAATGAAGGAAGTGAAGGACCTCTATAAAGAAGATTATGAAATCCTCAGAAAGGAAATAGCAGAGGATATTAAAAATGGAAGAACTTACTATGCTCATGGATTGGAAGAATTAACATTGTTAAAATGCCTATACTTCCCAAAGCAATCTACCTATTCAATGTCATTCCTATTAAAATACCAACATCATACTTTCAATGTTTGGAAAAAATGATCCCGCGTTTTGCATGGAACCAGAAAAAACCCCATATAGCTAAGGCAGTTCTTAGTAATAAAAATAAAACCGGGGGCATCACCACACCAGATTTTAGTCTGTACTACAAAGCCATTGTGGTCAAGGCAGCATAGTACTGGCACAAAAATAGACATGGACACTTCAAATCGAATAAAAAACCAGGAAACGAAAGTAACATCTTACAACCACCTAATCTTTGATAAACCAAACAAGAATATACCTTGGGGGAAATACACTCTATTCAATAAATGTTGGGAGAACTGGCTATCCACATGTAAAAGACTGAAACTGGACTCACACCTTTCTCCACTCACAAAAATTGATTCAAGATGGATAAAGGACTTAAATTTAAAGCATGAAACAATAAAAATCCTCAAAGAAAGCATAGGATAAACACCAGAAGATATTGGCCTGGGGAAAGACTTCATGAAGAAGACTGCTATGACAATTGCAACAACAACAAAAATAAACAAATGAGACTTCATTAAACTGAAAACTTCTGTACAGCTAAGGAGACAACAACCAAAGCAAATAGACAACCTACACAATGGGAAAGGATATTTGCATATTTTGAATCAGACAAAAGCTTGATAAGTAGAATCTATAGAGAATTCAAATTAATCCACGTAAAAAAAGCCAACAATCCCATATATCAATGTGCAAGAGACATAAATAGAACCTTCTCTAAAGAAGACAGACGAAGGGCTAATAAACATGAAAAAATGTTCATCATCTCTGTATATTAGAGAAATGCAAATCAAAACAACCCTGAGATACCATCTAACCCCAGTGAGAATGGCCCACATCACAAAATCTCAAAACTGCAGATGCTGGCGTGGATGTGGAGAGAAGGGAACACTTTTACACTGCTGGTGGGACCGCAAACTGGTACAACCATTTTGGAAGGAAGTATGGAGAAACCTCAAGGCACTGAAGCTAGACCTCCCATTTGATCCTGCAATCCCATTACTGGGTATCTACCCAGAAGAGAAAAAATTCTTTTATCATAAGGATACTTGGACTAGACTGTTTATTGCAGCTCAATTTACAATCGCCAAAATGTGGAAACAGCCTAAATGCCCACCAATCCAGGAATGGATTAACAAGCTGTGGTATATGTATACCATGGAATACTATTCAGCTATTAAAAAAAAATGGAAACTTTACATCCTTTGTATTAACCTGGATGGAAGTGGAAGACATTCTTCTTAGTAAAACATCACAAGAGTGGAGAAGCATGAATCCTATGTACTCAATTTTGATATGAGGAAAATTAATGACAATTAAGGTCGTGGTAGGGTTGAGGGAAGGGGAGAGCAGAGGGAGAAAGAAAGAGAGAGGGGTGGGGAAAAGAAGAGCAGGGAGAGGGAAAGAGGGAGTGGGCTGGGGCCTTGGTGTGTGCCATACCTTCTGAGGGCAAGACACAATTGCAAGAGGGACTTTACCTAAAAAAATGCAATCAGTGTAACCTGGCTTATTGTACCCTCAATGAATCCCCAACAATAATAAAAAAAAAAGTTTGATCTTTCAAAAGAAAAAAGTAGGCATTTTTTTTTTATTGTTGGGGACTCATTCAGGGTACAATATGCCAGGTTGCACTGATTGCATTTGTTAGGTTAAGTTCCTATGCAATCATGTCTTGCCCCCAGAAGGTGTGGCACACACCAAGGTCCACCCCTCTTCCTCCTTCCCTCTCTCTGCTTCCCCCCCATGACCTTAATTGTCATTAATTATCCTTATATCAAAATCGAGTACATAGGATTCATGCTTCTCCATTCTTGTGATGCTTTACTAAGAATAATGTCTTCCACTTCCATCCAGGTTAATACGAAGGATGTAAAGTTTCCATTTTTTTAAATAGCTGAATAGTATTCCATGGTATACATATACCACAGCTTGTTAATCCATTCCTGGGTTGGTGGGCATTTAGGCTGTTTCCACATTTTGGCAATTGTAAATTGAGCTGCAATAAACAGTCTAGTACAAGTATCCTTATGATAAAAGGATTTTGTCTCTTCTGGGTAGATGCCCAGTAATGGGATTGCAGGATCAAATGGGAGGTCTAGCTTGAGTGCTTTGAGGTTTCTCCATACTTCCTTCCAGAAAGGTTGTACCAGTTTGCGGTCCCACCAGCAGTGTAAAAGTGTTCCCTTCTCTCCACATCCATGAGATTTTGTGATGTGGGCCATTCTCACTGGGGTTTAGATGGTATCTCAGGTTTTTTTTTTTATTGTTAAATCATAGTTGTGTACATTAGTGCAATCAAGGGGTACAATGTGCTGGTTTCATATACAATCTGAAATATTCTCATCAAACTGTTCAATGTACCCTTCATGGCATTTTCTTAGTTATTTTATACCTTTGTTATTTCTTTTTGTTCCTGAGTACTTTTAAAGTTCATTACCCTGTGCCCTCTCTTCATTTCATTTAGGACTACCACATTCTGGTTTGAGGAAGGAGTCACATGTAGATAGCAGAGCTTTTATGGAGCTCATTGGGAGAAGGGAAGGATGGGATCACTTGGGCCAGCATCTTTTATGTGAGGAACCATAGATGAGAGTCATTTATTCATTAATACATAAACTCAGCCAATTGCCAAATATTTATGGGGGAAGAATCCACCATATTGTAGATATTGCACTAGACACTCAGGATGTGGTGATGAATGATACCTAATCATCTTGTAGAGCAGTGGTTCTCAACCTTCCTAATGCTGCAATGTATTTTCATTGTTAAAAAGGGGTTATGACCCACAGGTTGAGAACCACTGTTCTAGAGGAAGTAAATCTAGTGCTCTCTCAGCAGCCTTTCTGTATAAACTTTAGTCTTACATTCTCTAAGAATAAGTCCAGGAGTTTGGAATATGATAAGGCATCTTTTAAGCAGAGTGTGTGTGTTGTTTTGAAGGGATAGATTTTCCCTCACCATATGTAAAAATGACTGCATAGACGGAGGAGAGCAAGATGGCGGCCAAGAAACAGCTTCCTTGCATCTGGGCACTGTGAGTCTGGGGAGATAGGACTCCAGGCATCTCTGGCTGGTGGGATCTGCCTATCATCACCCCTGAGACGAAACAGGGAGTCAGCGAGAGACTTCTGGACCCCAAGAGGAGGACTAAAACAGTGGAAAACCGGCAAGTGGTCGCGTGTGTTCAATCAGTCTAAACCCGCCCGCAACTGTAAGTTCAGTAGCAGTGAGACTGCAAACCAGAAAGTCATTACCTGTGAACTGTTTTGGTGTCTTTGGACTTGGCACTGAGTTGAACTGCCTTGGGGAGAGCCTGAGCGGGAGTGCAGAGAACTTTGGCCATTGTCTAGGGCCCCAGTCTGAGCCTCTGAGCCAGACAGAGCTAGTAGTGTTTGGCTGTGGGTCACAGGGAGCCATTGTGAGTGATCTGCCCTGGCAAGCTCTGCCCTCAGGGTTGCAGAGCTAGAATTGGGTGGGAGCTGGTAACCCAGGAACCAAGTAGCCTAAGGGTTGGGTCTGAGCCGCCTTGCAGCCCTAATCCTCAGGGTCAGAGTGAGACCAGTTTTGGCACACTGGGTAAGTGGATAGCCACTTTAGCAGTGATTCCAGCGACAAGCACTTTCCTGGGAAAGCTTCAGCTCAGCAAGTTTAAGAGTTCAAAGTGCTTTTTAAGTGGGCTGAAGGGAGATTTAGGGTGTCTACCTGCTAGGGTTTGAGAAATCAGCAGCCTCCAGTCATATCAGAACTGTGATTAACATCTCATACCGCAGAAGACCACGTGTTGCCCAGACAATATTCAAAAACATATACATACTGCTTTGGTTTTGGTTGTGTTGTTTTTTTGTTTATTTTGAGGTGTTGTTGTTGTTTTGTTTTTTAATTTCAACCTTTTCTGTACAGATCTTTTTTCTTTCTCAATTTTTCTAGTTTAATTACAATTTCCCATTGCTGCCTTTTTCAATAACTAGAACTTCATTTTTGCTAGTGTTTCCATCGCTATTATTTGGTTTTTCACCCAATTTTATCCTGTAAAGTTTTCTGTTTGCTTGTTTTGGTGTGATTTATAGCATTTTTGTCTTTCCTCTCTACTTGGTGGAGGTGGGGTACTGTGTCTGATCAGGTTAGCAAAGAGCTGCTGACCTCAAGGGAACCACCCAACTGGGCACTCCCATAAGGTGGGTTGTTTTTTTAAGGTTGTGTCAAAGTACCCTAGTGTACACCTATATTGCTCTGTCTACCTCTTTCTGTGCCTCTCTTCTTTTTGTCAATATTCCTTTTACCCACCCCCTCTCCTTTCTCTATTTTTTTTCTTTTCACTGGGTCCCCCTTTCTTTCATCCCTTTCTTGCTCATCAACCTTCTCACCCTTCTGGTCCTGTACCAAAAGGACTCATTGAACCCTTAGTCCACAGGCACGAGAACTTAAAGAGCAAGAGGAAGTGAAAGGAAAATTAGGGCAAGGAAACAGATAAAAGAAATCACTCATGAGGAAGAAACAGCAGAAACCTCCAGGCAACATGAAGAACCAGTCCAGAACAACCCCACCAAGGGACCATGAGGTAGCTACTGCAGAGGATTCCACCTATAAAGAAATGTTAGGAATGACAGAAAGGGAATGTAGAATACACATGATGAAAACAATGAAAGAAATGATGGAAACAATGAAGGAAACTGCTAATAAAGTAAAAAGTAACCAAAAGGAAATCCAAAAACAGAATCAAATAAGAGATAAATGATATGAAGAATATAAAAAGGATATAGCAGAGCTGAAGGAACTGAAACAGTCAATTAGGGAACTTAAAGATGCAATGGAAAGTATAAGCAACAGGTTAGACCATGTAGAAAAAAGCATCTTGGAGGTAGAGAACAAAGTTCTTGAGATAAATCAGATAGGAAAAGAGGCAGAAAAGCAGAGAGAGAACGCAGAATGCTCACTGTCAGAATTATGGGACTTTATGAAGTGTTCCAACATACGAGTTATAGGAATCCCAGAAGGGGAAGAAGAATGCCCCAGAGGAATGGAAGCCATACTAGAGAATATTATAAAAGAAAATTTCCCAAATATCACCAAAGATTCTGACACACTGCTTTCAGAGGGCTATCGGACCCCAGGTCGCCTCAACTCTAACCGAGCTTCTCCAAGACACATTGTGATGAACCTGTCCAAAGTCAAGACAAAAGAAAAGATTCTGCAAGCTGCCATGAGTAATCGCCAGTTCACCTGCAGGGGCAAATCCATCAGATTGACTGCAGACTTCTCTAATGAAACTTTCCAAGCAAGAAGACAATGGTCATCTACCTTTAATCTACTTAAACAGAACAATTTTCAGACCAGAATTCTGAACTCTGCTAAGCTAAGCTTCAAAATTGACGGAGAAATCAAATCATTTACGGATATACAAACATTGAGGAAATTCACCACAACAAGACCAGCTCTACAGGAAATACTTCAACCTGTTCTGCACACTGACCACCACAATGGATCAGCAGCAAAGTAAGAACTCAGAAATTAAAGGACAGAACCTAACCTCCACACTGATGCTAAAGATAAAACTAAGCAATGGACTCTCACAAAATAAGATGAATAGAATACTACCACACTTATCAAGTATCTCAATAAATGTTAATGGGTTGAATTACCCACTGAAGAGACATAGATTGGCTGAATGGATTAAAAAACACAAGCCATCCATCTGCTGTCTGCAAGAAACACACCTGGCTTCAAAAGACAAATTAAAGCTCCGAGTCAAGGGTTGGAAGACAATTTTTCAGGCAAATGGAATTCAGAAGAAAAGAGGGGTTGCAATCTTATTTTCATATTCATGTGGATTTAAAGCAACTAAAGTCAGAAAAGACAAAGATGGTCACTTTATATTGGTCAAGGGAAAAATTCAACAAGAAGATGTTTCAATTCTAAATATTTATGCACCCAATTTAAATGCTCCCAGATTCTTGAAACAGACCTTACTCAGTCTGAGCAATATGATATCTGATAATACCATAATGACAGGGGACTTTAACACTCCTCTTACAGAGCTGGATAGATCCTCTAAACAGAAATTAAACAAAGATATAAGAGATTTATATGAGACCCTAGAACAACCGTGCTTGATAGATGCATATAGAACACTCCATCCCAAAGATAAAGAATATACATTCTTCTCATCACCCCATGGAACATTCTGCAAAATTGGTAATATCCTGGGACACAAAACAAATATCAACAAAATCAAAAGAATTGAAATTTTACCTTGTATCTTCTCAGACCATAAGGCACTAAAGATGGAACTCAACGTTAACAAAAACGCTCGACCCCACACAAAAGCATAGAAATTAAACAATCTTCTGTTGAATAACAGTTGGGTGCAGGAAGAAATAAAACAGGAAATCATTAACTTCCTTGAGTATAACAACAATGAAGATTCAAGCTACCAAAACCTGTGGGATACTGCAAAAGCAGTTTTGAGAGGAAAATTCATTGCTTTAGATGCCTACATTCGAAAAACAGAAAGAAAGCACATCAACAATCTCACAAGAGATCTTATGGAATTGGAAAAAGAAGAACAATCTAAGGCTAAACTCAGTAGAAGAAAAGAAATATCCAAAATCAAATCAGAGATTAATGAAATTGAAAACAAAAGAATCATTCAGAAAATTAGTGAAACAAGGAGTTTTTTTTTGAAAAAATAAATAAAATAGATAAACCATTGGCCAGACTAATGAGAAATAGAAAAGTAAAATCTCTAGTAACCTCAATCAGAAATGATAAAGGGGAAATAACAACTGATCCCACAGAGATACAAGAGATCATCTCTGAATACTACCAGAAACTCTATGCCCAGAAATTTGACAATGTGAAGGAAATGGATCAATATTTGGTATCACACCTCTCCCTAGACTTAGCCAGGAAGAAATAGAGCTCCTGAACAGACCAATTTCAAGCACCGAGATAAAAAAAACAATAAAAAATCTTCCAACCAAAAAATGCCCTGGTCCAGATGGCTTCACACCAGAATTCTATCAAACCTTTAAGGAAGAGTAATTTCTGTACTGCAGAAATTATTCCAAAAAAATTGAGGAAGAAGGAATCTTCCCCAACACATTCTATGAAGCAAACATCACCCTGATACCAAAACCAGGAAAAGACCCAACCAAAAAGGAGAATTTCAGACCAATCTCACTCATGAATATAGATGCAAAAATTCTCAACAAAATCGTAGCCAATAGATTACAACTTAAAAAGTCATACATCATGATCAAGTAGGCTTCATCCCACGGATGCAAGGCTGGTTTAACATACGCAAGTCCATAAACGTTATTCACCATATTAACAGAGGCAAAAATAAAGATGACATAATCCTCTCAATAGATGCAGAAAAAGCATTCGATAAAATCCAGCATCCTTTTCTAATTAGAACACTGAAGAGTATAGGCATAGGTGGCATATTTCTAAAACTGATTGAAGCTATCTATGACAAACCCACAGTAAATATTTTACTGAATGGAATAAAACTGAAAGCTTTTCCTCTTAGAACTGGAAGCAAACAAGGTTGTCCTCTGTCACATTTACTATTCAGCATAGTGCTGGAAGTTCTAGCCAATACAATTAGGCAAGACAAGGAAATAAGGGGAATCCAAATGGGAGCAGAGGAGGTCAAACTCTCCCTCTCTGCTGATGACATGATCTTATACTTGAAGAACCCCAAAGACTCAACCACAAGACTCCTGGAAGTCATCAAAAAATACAGTAATGTTTCAGGATATAAAATCAATGTCCACAAGTCAGTAGCCTTTGTATACACCAATAACAGTCAAGATGAGAAGCTAATTAAGGACACAACTCCCTTCACCATAGTTTCAAAGAAATGAAATACCTAGGAATATACCTAACGAAGGAGGTGAAGGACCTCTATAAAGAAAACTATGAAATCCTGCAACGGACCGCCCTGTCGGTGGCCTTCAGTCCGAGGGAGTGCAGGGAGAAGGAACGAGGAAAGTTGAGAGGTCGGCGCAGGAAAGACAGTCTGACACACTACGGGTTGGAGTATGCAGCTGTAAATTTACTGGGTACACATGTTGGTATTTATACATTTTTACAGAGCTTACATAATGCAATTTTTTTGCTTACGTGCGCGGGTTATCTTTGTGTTTACAAGTGTGATTTATCATGCATTGTTATGTTTTAACGTTCCGCTTCCGGAGGGTGGCGGTTATTAGTCAACTCTGTCTGCTTTCTCTTATCTCAGTTTCTTATTATCTTTTTAGAACAGCTTGACATCTTCTTTATGTTTAATGCTTGACTAATTTTACATTTACTATTTGATCTTATTGTTATTGATAATTATAATTTTGATTTAGAGTAAATTCTTTGACAAGTATTATTTTTCCTATTGATTTTTATTATGTGTGACAATTGGTGAAACAAGATGTTCTGAACAGGACTTTATGGTGGGTGGATGTGTTTCAGTGACTTTGTAACTTATGTAGATAATTTGTATTTCATGTCCTTGGGCTTATCGTTTTAGCTCACTGGTGGGAAAACATCTTTATGTGCTCATTGTTGGTGCCACTGAGTCTAGCAGCTCACAAGGCTGTGCTCTATCTGGATTAGTAGTGCATTGTGCTCATTCTTAGGAAAGCACATATTGACAATTTATTAGAACAAACAGACTTCTGGTACAGGATGACAAACACATGAGTAGACGCCACAATCTTTAAACTTAAGCGGGTAACTGAGCATGCTAGGCAACATTTCTGATGCTGTGCATACTGGGGGCGCTGGGGGCAAAGCTCCGGGGAGCACAAACCACCTTCCCGTCGTTCTATAACGCGGACAGCACTGCCTCACTACGGCTATATGTCGTGGGCGCGGCATTTCCCCCTTTTTTGTTTTTAAACCGTAGTTTAAAGATTTCTTGGCGTATAGAGTTAATAGAGGAAAACAGATACCGTATGAGACATGGTAACAACAACACAACACAAAATGACAAACAACTAATAATGGTTATGAGCACAATATACTGGATTCAGTTAAGAGGATTGAGTGCTTTAAACCCATTAGTTAGAGATTGAGCCAATGTGTTAAGAGAAGTTATTGGTAAATGAGCTTGACTCATGGCTGTAATATCTTGTTGTAAGCTGTGTAAATTATGTGTTATATTATTGTCTCTCTAGACACCTTGAAGATGTGTTTGTACTTTGTTCTATGAATTAGATACATTATATGGTAAAGGTGTAATGCAAATGGCTTGAAATGCTGAGTGACATTTTGTTTGTAGTTTCTGTTGTATGTACTTAATGTTCTGACCTAAAGTTAAGACTACCTTTTTTAACACATTTAATTTAGTTTTAAGCTTATTATCTATATTAGTTTGTGTCATTAATGTTAAAGTTATATTATTGCTAAGAGTATTGACATAGTATGTTGTATGCATTTGTTGCACTAAAGCTGTAGTAGCTACAGCAAAAGTAGTGATTATAGAAATTAAAGCTGCAATGTCTAAAATTAAAGTTGTTACAAATCTTTTAGGTCTAATTAATTCATTAAGTGTTTTTAATACTTGTAATGCTGTATTATCATATTATGGATTGTTTTGTAGATCTACAGGTAACATTACATAAGAAGGTTTTTTTTATAATTAACATAACATTTACTTGTTTATCATGTTGAATATTAAAGGACGCAATACAATTAGTTATTTTTACAAGTTAAAAGATTTTAAAGGAAATACATAGTCAACTGGATCACATGTAAATTCTTTCATAAATTCTCTTTTATGAGTTTTATTTAACCTGCACAGACCATCTACAAACATTCTAAACTTTCTTGAACTTTTGTCCTGCCTTTTACTTTCTTACATAACTATTCTGTTTCAGGACAAAATTTATCACACAAGATTCTTTCTTTACACAATGTCATTCTCCTTTCTGTTTAATTTTTCTTACTCTCAAAAACTCACTTTCCACTAAACAGGATCTCAGTTTACTATGAAGTTACTTATTCACTTAGCTAAACTGATAATTAGAAGGTTTAAAAGGTAAGAATTTTATCCGTTGACAAAGATTCAGTTTGTAAAAATATTTTTCTTATTTATACAAATTACTAGTGGCAAAGGGTTAATAATAAAGGTTCTAAATCTCACCCTTGGGATTCTGTCAGTGCTGCTGTCTGGGGGCTGTAACACTTGGGAGGCAGGCCCGCCCCACGAAGGGCAGGGGGGCCCCCAGCTTCCTTCCCCGCTGGGCTTTTTCAGTCGTCTTGGAGCCAGTGGAAATGTGTCCGGTGGTTTTGTTCGCTATCGGCGAGTGTACTTTCATTTTCTCCAAGCGGCGGGTGAGATTTTGCAGCAGCCGCTGGCGCCTCCTTCTGTGTTGTCTTTTTCGAATTTGAGTTAACTACTCCTGGAATAACTTCAAAGTTTTTAGTATAATTTGAACTTCTACTAATTATAATTCCAACCGTTCCAGGCAAAAGTTGCCCTTTCATTGCAGTGGGGATTAAAGTAACACCGTCCCATTTGGATAATAAGACATTCTTTTCACTTGCTAAATTTAAATCTGTACTTTCAGGTGTGCCTCTTTGGAGATTATGAATAGTGAATTCAGGCGCCTGAGGATTTAAAGTGGACGGTTGCTGCGTGCCCTGCAGTGCAGCACGATTTTCCTTGGGGTTAGGGTTGGGAGAACGCCCCCTCTCTAGTTTTTTGATTTTCTCATTTCCTGATCCTCAGGATCAGTGTCTCCCTTGTCATTCAAGGGGGTTCCATCCTTATGAAATTTTGATTTACATTCATTTCTCTAACGTCGCCCCTTTTTACAACGAGGGCATAAGCCGGGCGGTTCCCCCCTCGGCTTATTGGCATGGGACTGTTTACAGTCCTTCTGCATATGTCCTGGCTTGCCACAATTGTAGCAAGTGTCAGCAGGAGCTCTCGGCCCCTTACCTCCCTTATTGAAGGTATTTTTAACATAGGCGCTGAATTTCTGTCCTTGCATTGCTGCAGCATAGGCCATACTTTGGACTATCGCTGGTGAGGCATCCATGCATGCTTTAATATCTTTGGTTAATGCGTGCCCCATGGTACCTGCTGATTGCTCACACTTAACCGGTCAGCCTTTACCGGCGGGACTGCAGCTCCCTGGTGAGAGCCGCCCTCAACCTTGAAAAAGAAAGAAAGAGAGAGAAGATTACCTGTCCTTCAGGTCCCTGTTCGAGGCGCCACCTGCAACAGACCGCCCTGTCGGTGGCCTTCAGTCCGAGGGAGTGCAGGGAGAAGGAAAGAGGAAGGTCGAGAGGTCGGCGCAGGAAAGACAGACTGACACACTACGGGTTGGAGTATGCAGCTGTAAATTTACTGGGTACACATGTTGGTATTTATACATTTTTACAGAGCTTACATAATGCAATTTTTTTGCTTACGTGCGCGGGTTATCTTTGTGTTTACAAGTGTGATTTATCACGCATTGTTATGTTTTAACGTTCCGCTTCCGGAGGGTGGCGGTTATTAGTCAACTCTGTCTGCTTTCTCTTATCTCAGTTTCTTATTATCTTTTTAGAACAGCTTGACATCTTCTTTATGTTTAATGCTTGACTAATTTTACATTTACTATTTGATCTTATTGTTATTGATAATTATAATTTTGATTTAGAGTAAATTCTTTGACAAGTATTATTTTTCCTATTGATTTTTATTATGTGTGACAATTGGTGAAACAAGATGTTCTGAACAGGACTTTATGGTGGGTGGATGTGTTTCAGTGACTTTGTAACTTATGTAGATAATTTGTATTTCATGTCCTTGGGCTTATCGTTTTAGCTCACTGGTGGGAAAACATCTTTATGTGCTCATTGTTGGTGCCACTGAGTCTAGCAGCTCACAAGGCTGTGCTCTATCTGGATTAGTAGTACATTGTGCTCATTCTTAGGAAAGCACATATTGACAATTTATTAGAACAAACAAACTTCTGGTACAGGATGACAAACACATAAGTAGACGCCACAATCTTTAAACTTAAGCGGGTAACTGAGCATGCTAGGCAACATTTCTGATGCTGTGCATACTGGGGGCGCTGGGGGCAAAGCTCCGGGGAGCACAAACCACCTTCCCGTCGTTCTATAACGCGGACAGCACTGCCTCACTACGGCTATATGTCGTGGGCGCGGCAAAATCCTCAGAAAGGAAATAGCAGAGGATATTAACAAATGGAAGAACATTCCATGCTCATGGATGGGAAGAATCAACACTGTTAAAATGTCTATACTTCCCAAAGCAATCTACCTATTCAATGCCATTCCTATCAAAATACCAACATTGTACTTTCAAGATTTGGAGAAAATGATTCTGCGTTTTGTATGGAACTGGAAAAAACCCTGTATAGCTAAGGCAGTTCTTGGTAATAAAAATAAAGCTGGGGGCATCAGCATATCAGATTTTAGTCTGTACTACAAAGCCATAGTGGTCAAGACAGCATGGTACTGGCACAAAAACAGAGACATAGACATTTGGAATCGAATAGAAAGCCAAGAAATGAAAGTAACTTCTTACAACCACCTAATCTTCGATAAACCAAACAAGAACATACCTTCGGGGAAAGACTCCCTATTCAATTAATGATGTTGGGAGAACGGGATGTCTACATGTAAAAGACTGAAACTGGACCCACACCTTTCCCCACTCAAAAATTGATTCAAGATGGATAAAGGAATTAAATTTAAAGCATGAAACAATAAAAATCCTCAAAGAAAGCATCGGATAAACACTGGAAGATATTGGCCTGGGGAAAGACTTCATGAAGAAGACTGCTATGGTAATTGCAACAACAAAAAATCAACAAATGGGATTTCATTCAACTGAAAAGCTTCTGTACAGCTAAGGAGACAATAACCAAAGCAAAGAGACAACCTACACAATGGGAAAGGATATTTGCATATTTTCAATCAGACAAAAGCTTGATAACTAGGATCTATAGAGAACTCAAATTAATCTACATGAAAAAAGCCAACAATCCAATATATCAATGGGCAAGAGACATGAATAGAACTTTCTCTAAAGATGACAGATGAATGGCTAACAAACACATGAAAAAATGTTCATCATCTCTATATATTAGAGAAATGCAAATGAAAACAGCCCTGAGATATCATCTAACCCCAGTGAGAATGGCCCACATCACAAAATCTCAAAACTGCAGATGCTAGCGTGGATGTGGAGAGAAGGGAACACTTTTACACTGCTGGTGGGACTGCAAACTAGTACAACCTTTTTGGAAGGAAGTATGGAGAAACCTCAAAGCACTCAACCTAGACCTCCCATTTGATCCTGCAATCCCATTACTGGGTATCTACCCAGAAGAGAAAAAATCCTTTTATCACAAGGATACTTGTACTAGACTGTTTATTGCAGCTCAATTTACAATCACCAAAATGTGGAAACAGCCTAAATGCCCACCAACCCAGGAATGGATTAACAAGCTGTGGTATATGTATACCATGGAATACTATTCAGCTATGAAGAAAAATGGAGACTTTACATCCTTCATATTAACCTGGATGGAAGTGGAAGACATTATTGTTAGTAAAGCATCACAAGAAGGAGAAGCATGAATCCTATGTACTCAATTTTGATATGAGGACAATTAATGACAATTAAGGTTATGGGGGGGAGGAAAAGCAGAAAGAGGGATCATGGGAGTTGGTTGGGGCCTCGGTGTGTGTCACACTTTATGGGGGCAAGACATGATTGCAAGAGGGACTTTACCTGACAATTGCAAACAGTGTAACCTGGCTTATTGTGCCCTCAATGAATCCCCAACAATAAAAAAAAAAAAAAAAGAAAAGAAAAAAATGACTACATATGTGAAAGGATCTTTTGTATTTATTGCCTTTGTTATTTATTTATTTATTTTTGAGACAGAGTCTCACTTTGTCACCCTTGGAAAAGTGCCATGGTGACATAGCTCACAGCAACCTTAAGCTCTTAGGGTCCAGTGATTCCCTTGCTTCAGCCTCCTGATTGGCTGGGACTACAGGTACTGGCCACAATGCCTGGCTATTTTTAAAGGTGGGGTCTTGTCTGGCTCAGGGTGGTTTCGAATCTGTGTGGTCATGCAATCCACTGGCCGTGGCCTCCCAGAGCCTTTGTTTTTCTTCTTTGGCCAGGAAACAGAATAATGATAATTCATGCATCTTGGGAATGAACTTATGATTTTTTATTATCTTCTCTGGAGGTAAATCATCCACTGTGTTGGGCCAAACTGGAGAGAAAATACTTGCCAGGAAGCTAACCATGTTATGAGCTAGTTAATTAAGTGCCAAACATAAGAACACAAGGTTGCAGTGTTTCTAAGTGCTGACAGGAAGGATGTTGGGTGAATAAGGAAAAAGGACATCATAGCAGGTGAAGTGGGGAGCTTAGAAAATAAAGGAGAGGGTCATATGTTAGAATACAGTTGAGTCTACAGGGCTGGGGTGGCTCTCCAAAGTTACTAAGCATGGTATTTAGTAAATGCCACCAGAGCCAAACCACAACATGCATAACAACTCAGAATATGATTCTAATATTCTGTATTAAAGGGAAGAGATCATTTTTATTTACTGCATCAGGATTTCTACATAAACTTTTAATTCTTCTATAAATAGATTAATTAACAGTAAATTAATTCAACAAATATCTACTGGGAACTTCTCTCTATAAGAGCCTTGGGGGTTTCAAATATACTAACAACCTTGGGATTTTCGAAGATGAATCAAAATTTGGGGGCAGAGGAGAATTACATAAATCAGAGTGCTTCAAACCCACTACCCTGTGTGAATTTATAAAGTGGCTTTAAAATCTTCCTAAGTCCCCCTCTCCCCTCTGTTGTGCAGTACCTCTAGCTGAATGGAGATTCTTTGTTGTCCAGATGATTAATTGTATCTTATACTATCCTAAAACTTGATATGTAATTATCCTAAAATGCTTCATGAATATAGATTACGTGTCTCCAGGATCATAGGTGTTGGCTAGGCATGTTTGTCTAATCAATGCAAATTTTGCCAGAGGACAGGCAGCAACTTCTTCATTGTCTGATTTTTAGCCATAGCCACGCCTTGAGAGAGGAATGCCACCAAGGTGCTGTTTATCTCAGGCCACAGCTGGAATTTGGAGTCTTTGCCCTGTCTCAGCGGTTAGCGTTCATTTAGTTTCTTATTAGTAGCCACACGTGTGGACGCGCGTATGCACAGACTTGTCATGGATAACACAGGCAGCATAAAATGAACTTTTTGTTTTGGTTTTGTGTTTTTCTTGCTTCTTGCTTTGTTTTTTATTGGGGGGAGGAATCACAAAGAAATTGCTTGTCCTTTGCTGGTGGAAATCTTGAAAAAGATCATTATCTTTATTATGTCACAGCCAGCATTGCCCTTATCATGATCAACATCATCATCAAAGCTTTACTTAGTATTACTCATGAGTAGTGTTCTGTGTTAAGACATTTCTCTGGGAAAGAAATGCATTTAGAGTCCTTTACAGACATGAGATAGCATCTATCAACAGACTATTCTGGCAGTAGTAGAATCAGGTGTGCTGCCCAGCTAACTTTGCAAGATGACCAACAGGGTTATGGAGCTTAGCCTGAGGCCACAGGATATAACACATGGGAGGATGGACACTTTTATATGGGTTAGATCACATTCGCTCTGTACATGAACCCACTGGGCTAATTGCCTATGGGCAAATAAAGCTCTGAGAGCTAATGTAGGTGCTGATAAAGGCACTGGATATCTTCTCAAAATAGTCTGCTTCTCCTGAAACTTTCTTTATGTTTTTCCTCCTTTGTGGGAACTCGTTCCCTATCTTTCTCACACATACAGTAAACCAGTCCTAAAATTAGCACACCCACAAGCCCAGAGCTGGAAGTTATTCACTTATCCAAAGGAATTTGGCCTGTGAACCTATTAGAATTTAAATAAAATAATCGAAAAATGAATTCTCTGCCTTGCTTTAGTATTTCTACAGGTATTTATTTATGTTTTATCATTTAGCAGCTGCATTGCTCAGTATTGTTGGATGTGGAAAGGGTTTGTGGAAATGTTGTGGGCTGACAGATGTTTTGAACCTCTCTATCTCCCCAGATGCACCAGATCTAACAGCCTGAACATGATTTCCCTTTATGATATTTCAAACCACATTGTAAATCTAAGTTGAGGCCTGTTTCCTAAATACATTTAAATATTAGCTGAATATAAAAAAGTGAATACAGCCAATAATCCATGAATACACAAATGTATTTCAAAACATCCTACAACCAGAGAGTCAATAAATGGCATATCTGGGACAAGTGAAGATGGATACAAAAGACCAAAATGGAAACATGCCTATCTGTGTATCTCAGCATTACTATTGTGTCTATCACTACAGTACCTGAGCCTTTTGTTGAGAAACATTTCCCCTCCTTAATGATGATAAACTCAGGAATATGCAGGAACAAGAGAGCTAATTTATAAATAATGTGAATCTCATCTGTAATGGTCAGTATTGGAAGGTCATTATGTAGATGCATCCAGATCATTAAGTGGGAAGGCTGGCAACATTATAAATCCTTTATCCAGTGCATGGAGGCTGGGAGACAGTGGGAGAAGGGAAGGAAAAGAGTTAAGAAGGAGGTTTACTTTGTTTCAGAGATTCAAAATATAATAGGAACCTCTCAATTTGAGATTTTAGTATTATTGGCCCCATGTCATGCATTGCAGCCCTTTCTATAGCTGAGGTCTTGGTTTGCAGACCCGTTAAACATGAGTATAACTTCTTTGCAAAATTCATCACTGGGAGTGAAAGCAATATGGATAGATTAAAAAAAAATAACATTACTCTACCATGGCTTTGTTTTTATTGTGTATGGCATAAAATTTCTGATTTACATAGTTACCAGTGATGCAACTAAATCCATGCTGACATTCTTTATAAGAAACATATTGAAACCCATTATGACTATTGAAACATGTTGAAACCCATAATGACTATTAACTGGGCCAAGGTTGATCCCAATTTCAGAGTCTTTCCTTCAACATTTTCACAGAAAATCTTTTCCCCTTCCACTTTCTTTTTCCTCTTGTGGCTGTTCTTAGTGTACCTTACAGAGAACAAGAATTTTCTAATCAGTCACTGGTATAGGACAGTTATTTGTTGATACAACCATTTTTAATGGGCTATGAACTATTGTTTCACTTTTTAAAAATAAATACCCAAAGATCAAAAAACAATTATGAATAGATCCTGTAAGTCAAAGTATTTTTTATTTTATTTTTCTATATAATTTTTAGTTTTTATCCCTCTATTTTATCTGAGATTATTAACCAAACAAAAATTTCTTTTAAGAGAGCTTACAGTGTTTGTTTTCTCTTTAGAGGATGAAGGGAGTTTTGTAACATACATGTGATAACTTCTACTCTCCTAACTTTGTCTAATGTGATCTGTACTTCTGCAGAGATGTTATTTGTATCTGAGAAACCCAAAAGGAAAAACATTATTCTCATTTCTGAAGCAGCCCTGGTTCTATGCTAACTTCTAGGACTATAATACTGAACAAATGACCCGATTTTTGACCTGACAGGGAATAATGTCTAGGGAAAACACTGTTTCAGATGCTGTAAAGAGGATAAAATTGGGCAGTGCCTGTGGCTCAAAGGAGTAGGGCACTGGCCCCATATGCCAGAGAGGTGGCAGGTTCAAACCCAGCCCTGGCCAAAAAAAAATAATAATAATAATAATTAAGAGGATAAAATTTGAAAACATAAATTTTGATCTTAAGAAATTGACTTTTAGCTCTTGCTCTAGGCACCAAGCTGTGGTCTCCTCTTCACTGTAGCATCTCCAGGAGGACCCAGGTGTCTTTGCTGCAGCTTCTCTCACCTTGTGACCTGCAGGTCCTGGGAGATCTGTAGGACACCTTAGAAACAGAGAAATGAACCCAGGAATACAGAGCAAACTGGATCTCATTTAGAATCTGCACACATGACCTGGCCTCCACCTGGAATTCAGAAGATAAGGCCGGACTTTGAGTTTCTGTCTATTAGGCTGGTGGAAGCATCCATGTGACATTAATTAACTGCCCCACATGTTACTAACTGGGGCCAAGGTAAAGCACAAGTGCTCTGAGACAATCTCACCTGAAAAGAAATCCCAGACTAGGAAAAGGAGAAGAAGACATGGCTGGTTCTCAGATACATGCATCAAAGATTCCATATGGATGCTCCATTAGAATCTACTCAGAAGAGGATTAAGAAAATGCAGACAGTGAATGGCATTAATTGCCCCAAAAGCTATTGACGTTCAGCGATGTGTCTATAGAATTCTCTCCAGAGGAGTGGGCCTGTGGGGACACTGCTCAGCAGAATTTGTACAGGGATGTGGTGATAGAGAACTACAGAAACCTGGTCTTCCTGAGACTTGCTGCCTCTAAGCCAGACCTGATCACATGTCTGAAACAAAGAAAAGAGCCCTGGAATGTGAAAAGAGAAGAGGCAACAGCTAAACACCCAGTATGACTAGGAAGTTGGACAGTGGAACAAATTCTGAGAGAAAGAGGATTTAAAATTAGCTATCCTGAGGGAGAAAAGATGGCGGACTGAAGCCAGCTTTCCACAGAGGGTCCCGTCCAGAAGGAGAGTTAAGGGACGAAAATTTAACAAGTAACCTCGTGGATTTGAGCTGCACCCAGAGAGAAGGTTGAAGAATGCACATCAACCCTGCTGAGGTGAGCTGCGACTTCAAGGACGCAAACAAAAGGTACAAAATCCATCACAAGCAGATGGGAGTGTCCTCCCCTCCCCCATGAGACTGGCTTAAGAGCCCCACAAACAAACAAACGGGCAAAAATCAAAGGCCCTCCCACTACACTCCACGGGAGAGGCCTTCTAAAAACTGGTCCTACCTCCCCTACCAGGGTGCCATGGCATTTTCCCGCCAGGCATAAAACTGTATAAAACTGTAAATATCCTTTGCCTGCAACTCTGAACTCCCAGCACTTTGCTCCACTCACACTGAAGTCTGGAGGCCTGTTCCCCAGGAGTTTGAATTCTTGGCTGATTTCTGGAGGGGTGTGGACAGTGCCTGAGCTGCGGCTGGTCAGCGCTGACTCTGGGGCATGGGAGCGAGAAGAGGACAGTTGGCTGAGGGGGAGCCACGCCATGGCGGCGCTTCCTGAGGTGTGGTGCAGCAGCCCTCCTTGGGCAGCAATACGGCCAGGCATAAAACTGTGTGAAACTGTGTATCCTTCCTGCTTGCAACACTGAGCTCCCAGTACTCCCCTCCACTCTCATTCTGGGGTCTGGGGGCCTGCCCCTAGGAGTCCGGATTCTTGGGTGATTTCTCATGGGGTGTGGACAGTGCCTTAACTGCGCTAACTCTGGGGCACGGGAGGGAGGAGAGGACAGTTGGCTGGGAGGGAACCACTCCAGAGTGGCGGTTCCCTGGAATGTGGAGCGGCAGCTGTCTTCTGGCAGCGGTGCGGCCAGGCATAAAGCTGTGTGGAACTGTGTGTGCTCGCTACCTGCAGCTCTGGGCTCCCAGCACACTCCTCCGCCCTCACTCAGATCTGGAGGCCTGTCCCCCAGGGGTCCAGATTTTTGGGTGATCTCTCAAGGGGTGTGGACAGTGCCTGAACTGTGGCTGGTCAGTGCTGACTCTAAGGTGCAGAAGCAAGGAGAGAAGGGTCAGTTGGGAGGGAGCCACACCAGAGTGGCGGTTCTCGGAGGCAGATCAACAGCCATTCTTTTTAACAGCAAAACAGCTCACTCCTGGATATTCTGAAGCCACACCCCCTGTCTCCCTGGTCAACCAAAGGAGGCCACCCATGAGTAAAGGATTTGCCTGAGGTGACTCACAAAACCTGAAAGTTTCCAGGGCGGGGCCGACTCAGAGAGGTAACTGAATACAAACATCCAGCAGCAAAGACAGGACATTGGAACTCAGAACAGCTTCTCTTCTGCAGGCGAATTTAGCGGGAACAGAGACAGAATCCCGCAAAGTTGTTCTGTTCTTTTCTGTTCTGTCAGTAACATCAATCAGGGGCGGGGCTGGGTCTGAGTGACCTTCATCAAGCACCCGAGGATGTCAGGCCTAACCTCCTCCTGTTAGATAGCAGCAGAGTGCAGAGGCCTGGCAGATTTCCTTCTGATTCAGGCAGGTGCAACCCCCTGGAGTATCTGTTCACTACAGGAAATGGGTCAGCCATCTGCAGGGATATCGGTGACTGGGTCCAACAAAGGGGCAAGGTGGGGAAGGAAGCATCAACCTTCCCAGACTGATCTATTTGCTGGGTGGCTCCTCCTGACTCCACGCAGCACTGGAGCAAGCCATATCAGAGTAGTCAACAGACCCCTGTGATCCAGTTCCCAGAGACCTCTTGAACCCTCCAACCAGAGACAGGTGCCGACTGAGACAATTGATTTGGACATTTTGAACTGAACCAATAGAATGAGGACTTTTCAGGTGGTGCCCTGGGTGTGCAGTTGTAGGAAGGTTTGATTTTCCTTTTCCAATTGTTGCAAGTGATGGGTGGGGTGACTTAATTGCTGGTTTTTCTCCACAGCTGAGACTTCAACCGAGAGTAAATGTTTCACTAGGGTTGAATAGAAACCAGCTGAAAACAAGAAAGAACCATTTATCCCCACCACACCAGACAGGGCCCCAGATTCTCAGGCCGCAACACTGTACAGGACCTCGACAAAGCCCCAGGGGAAAAATCAAAAGGAGTAAAACAATCATGGGGCAGAATCAGCGGAAAAACTCTGGTAACATGAATAACCAGAATAGATCAACCCACTCAAGAAAAGATACTGCAGATGTGATTGAAGATCCCATTCATAAACAACTGAGATGTCAGAAATCGAATTCAGAATTTGGATTGCAGACAAGATTAATAAAGTAGAATTAGGAATTCGAGGAGAAATTCAAAAGTTGTCTCAAGAATTTAATGAATTTAAAGACAAAACAACCAAAGACTAAGACACACTGAAGCAAGAATTTACAGCCCTCAAAGATACGAAAAATACAGTAGAATCCCTCAGCAACAGAATGGACCAAGCAGAAGAAAGGATTTCTGACATTGAAGATAAAGCCTTTGAACGCTCCCAAACTCTCAAAAAGGAAGAGAAATAGAGAGCAAAAATGGATCATTCTCTCAGAGAGCTCTGGGATAATTTGAAGAAGGTCAATATCCGAATTATTGGAATTCCTGAAACTGATGAAGTGGCCTCGCTGGGCACAGAGGCCCTTCTGCGTGAAATTATGAAAGAGAATTTTCCAGACATGCCTAGAGATTCTGAAATTCAGATAGTAGACAGCTTCAGAACCCCAGCACAAGTCAACCCCAATAAGACGTCCCCAGGCATATCATAATTAACTTCACTAAGGTTAATATCAAGGAGAAAATTCTCAAAGCTGCCAGGCAAAAGAAAGCTATTACGTACAAAGGGAAGAATACTAGAATGACTGCAGATCTCTCTGCTGAAACTTTTCAAGCCAGAAAAGGGTGGTCATTGACTTTTAATCTCCTAAAGCAAAATAACTTTCAACCACAGATCTTGTATCCAGCTCAACTGAGTTTCATTTATGATGGAGAAATTAAATACTTTAATAACATTCATATGTTGAAGAAATTTGCTATAACCAAACCAGCTCTTCTGGATATTCTCAGACTTATCCTCCATAATGACGAACCCAATCTTATATCACAAAAGTAAACTCACTAAGAAACTTTGGATCAAGCTTAAACTTCCACACTGGTGAAAGGATTAAAAATGTCCACTGGACTTTCAAAAAACTCGATACCCCAAATTTTACCAGACTTATCAATATTCTCCATTAACGTGAACGGCTTAAACTGTCCTCTAAAGAGGTATAGGTTAGCTGACTGGATACCAAAACTCAGGCCAGATATCTGTTGCATACAAGAGTCACATCTTAATTTAAAAGACAAATACAGACTCAGGGTGAAAGGATGGTCATCCATATTTCAGGCAAATGGTAATCAGAAAAAAGCAGGTGTTGCAATTTTATTTGCAGATACAATAGGCTTTAAACCAACAAAAGTAAGGAAGGACAAGAATGGTCACTTCATATTTGTTAAGGGTAATACTCAATATGATGAGATTTCAATTATTAATATCTATTCACCCAACCAGAATGCAACTCAATTTATAAGAGAAACACTAACTGACATGAGCAACTTGATTTCCTCCAGCTCCATAATAGTCAGAGATTTCAACACTCCTTTGGCACTGTTGGATTGATCCTCCAACAAGAAGCTGGGCAAAGAAATTTTAGATTTAAACCTAACCATCCAACATTTGGATTTAGCGCACTTCTACAGAACATTTCATCCCAACAAAACTGAATACACACACTTCTCATCAGCCCATGGAACTTACTCCAAAATCTATCACATCTTAGGTCAGAAGACTAACCTCAGTAAATTTAAAGGAATAGAAATTATTCCTTGCATCTTCTCAGACCACCATGGAATAAAATTTGAGCTGAGTGAAAACAGGAATCTGCATACTCATACAAAAACATGGAAGTTAAATAACCTTATGCTGAATGACAGCTGGGTCAGAGATGAGATTAAGAAAGAAATTGTCAATTTTTTGGAACAAAATGACAATGACGACACGAACTATCAGAACCTCTGGGACACCGCACAGGCAGTTCTATGAGGGAAATTTATAGCACTGCAAGCCGTCCTCAAGAGAATGGAAAGAGAGGAAGTCAACAGCTTACTGGGACATCTCAAGCAATTGGAAAAGGAAGAACATTCCAACCTCAAACCCAGTAGAAGAAAATAAATAACCAAAATTAGAGCAGAATTAAATGAAATTGAAAACAAAAAAATTAATACAACAGATTAATAAATCAAACAGCTGTTTTTTCGAAAAGGTCAATAAAATAGATAAACCTTTGGCCAACCTAGTCAGGAAAAAAAGTGTAAAATCTCTAATCTCTTCAATCAGAAGCAACAAAGATGAAATAACAACCGACTCTTCAGAATCCAAAAAATCCTTAATGAATATTACAAGAAACTTTATTCTCAGAAAAATGAAAATCTGAAGGAAATTGACTGATACTTGGAAGCATGTCACCTTCCAAGACTTAGCCAGAATCAAGTGGAAATGCTGAACAGGCACATATAAAGTTCGGAAATAGCATCAACCATACAAAAGCTTCCTAAAAAAAACAGCCGGGGACCAGATGGCTTCCCATCAGGATTCTACCAAACCTTTAAAGAGGAATTAGTACCTATATTACTCAACCTGTTCCAAAAGGTAGAAAATGAAGGAAGACTACCCAGCACGTTCTATGAAGCAAACATCACCCTGATCCCCAAACCAGGAAAAGACCCAACAAGAAAATAAAATTATAGACCAATATCAATAATGAATATAGATGCAAAAATATTCAACAAGATCCTAACAAACAGAATCCAGCAACACATCAAACAAATTATACATCATTTCGGTTTTATCCCAGGGTCTCAAGGCTGGTTCAATATACATAAATCTATAAATGTAATTCAGCACATAAACAAATTAAAAAACAAAGACCATATGATTCTCTCAATCGATGCAGAAAAAGCTTTTGATAATATCCAGCATCTCTTCATGATCAGAACACTTAAGAAAATCGGTATAGATGGGACATTTCTTAAACTGATAGAGGCCGTCTACAGCAAACCCACAGCCAATATCATATTGAATGGAGTTATATTTAAATAATTTCCACTCAGATCAGGAACCAGACAAGGCTGCCCATTGTCTCCATTTGCTTTTTAACAATTGTAATGGAAGTTTTAGCCGCTGCAATTAGGGAAGAAAAGGCAATCAAGGTGATGCATATAGGGTCAGAACAGATCAAACTTCTGCTCTTTGCAGATGATATGATTGTATATCTGGAAAACACTAGGGACTCTGCTACAAAACTCTTAGAAGTGATCAAGGAATACAGCAGCATCTCAGGTTACAAAATCAACATTCATAAATCAGTAGCCTTTATATATACCAACAATAGTCAAGTTGAAAAAACAGTTAAGGACACTATCCCATTCACAGTAGTGCCAAAGAAGATGAAATATTTGGGAATTTATCTAACAAAGGACGTGAAATATCTATATAAAGAGAACTATGAAACTCTAAGAAAAGAAATAGCTGAAAATGTCATCAAATGGAAAAACATACCATGCTCATGGCTGGGAAGAATCAACATTGTTAAAATGTCCATACTACCCAAAGCAATATATAATTTCAATGTAATCCCTATTAAAACTCCACTGTCATACTTTGAAGATCTTGAAAAAAACAATACTTCATTTTATATGAAATCAGAAAAAAACCTCAAATAGCCAAGACATTACTCAGAAATAAAAACAAAGCAGGAGGAATCACGCTACCACACCTCAGACTATACTACAAATCGATAGTGATCAAAACAGCATGGTATTGGCACAAAAACAGAGAAGTAGATGTCTGGAATGGAATAGAGAACCAAGAGATGAATCCAGCTACTTACCATTATTTAATCTTTGACAAGCCAATTAAAAACATTCAGTGGGGAAAAGATTCCCTATTTAACAAATGATGCTGGGTGAACTGGCTGGCAACCTGCAGAAGACTGAAACTGGACCCACACCTTTCACTGTTAACTAAGATAGACTGTTACTGGATTAAAGATTTAAACTTAAGACATGAAACTATAAAAATACTAGAGGAGAGTGCAGGGAAAACCCTTGAAGAAATTGGTCTGGGCGAGTATTTTATGAGGAGGACCCCCAGGCAATTGAAGCAGCTTCAAAAATACACTACTGGGACTTGATCAAACTAAAAAGCTTCTGCACAGCCAAGAACACAGTAAGTAAAGCAAGTAAACAGCTCTCAGAATGTCAGTAGATATTTGCAGGTTATGTCTCCGACAAAGGTTTAATAACCCGAATCCACAGAGAACTCAAATGCATTAGCAAGAAAAGAACAAGGGATCCCATTGCAGGCTGGGCAAGGGATTTGAAGAGAAACTTTTCTGAAGAAGACAGGTGCACAGCCTTCAGACATATGAAAAAACGCTCACCATCTTTAATCATCAGAGAAATGCAAATCAAAAGTACTTTGAGATATCATATAACCGCAGTGAGACTAGCCTATATCACAAAATCCCAAGACCAGAGATGTTGGTGTGGATGTGGAGAAAAGGGAACACTTATACACTGATGGTGGCAATGCAAATTAATACATTCCTTTTGGAAAGATATATGGAGAACACTTAGAGATCTAAAAATAGATCTGCCATTCAATCCTATAATTTCTCTACTAGGCATAACCATAAGACCAAAAATCACACCATAACAAAGATACTTGTACCAGAATGTTTATTACAGCCCTATTCATAATTGCTAAATTATGCAAAAAACCCAAGTGCCCATCGATTCACAAGTGGATTAATAAATTGTGGTATATGTACACCATGGAATATTATGCAGCCTTAAATAAAGATGGAGACTTTACCTCTTTCATGTTTACATGGATGGAGCTGGAACATATTCTTCTTAGTAAAGTATCTCAAGAATGGAAGGAAAAGTATCCAATGTACTCAGCCCTACTATGAAACTAATTTGGGGCTTTCACATGAAAGCTATAACCCAGTTATAACCTAAGAATAGGGGGAAGGGGGAAAGGGAGGGTAGGGAGGGGGCAAGTGGTTAGAGGGAGGGGTATTGGTGGGATTACACCTATGCTGCATCTTACAAGGGTATATGTGAAACTTAGTAAATGTGGAATGTAAGTGTCTTAGCACAATAACTAAGAAAATGCCAGGAAGGCTATGTTAACCAGTGTGATGAAAATGTGTCAAATGATCTATGAAGCTAGTGTATAAATAGATAATTAGCCTGATAATGTAAAGTGTGATATGGTTGACACTGTTGACACCCAGAGGAAAATATTTCATAAGAGACATTCAAGGATAGAAGAAATGACTGACGTGGATGTTAGGAGAGATTTTGACAGGTGGAGAACATGTTGTTAGTCAGGGTGTCAAGTGGGAATTATGTGCAATGTGTGGGGGCAAGTTTGAGATAGGTGTGTTCCGAGGGCATTATGCAGACCAACATGATCAGAATAGAATTTATATGGGAGTATAGCGTGAAAAACAATTATATGACTAGATTGGAGCTAGATGGTCAAGGAATTTGAATAGCCTGTTAAATAATTTATACCATATGGGACTTAAAAGTTCACTAAAAGTTTTTCCAAGTAAAATATAATTAAATGCTTCAGAATTGTGTATCTAAGTGCTGTCAGAATCCTATGAAATTACCTATTTCTAGCCCTCATTCTCATATAACAAAGTATTACACCAACCAGGATAGGTAAGATTTCTTCTGGAACATTCTAATTCTCTAGCCCAGTAGATAAAGTTTTTTAAAATTAAGATATGGTAAACAGACTCAATTGTTATAAATCAGGTTTCAGTCTTGCTCATCTCAAACACATTTATGACTTGTCTTCAATTACTTCAGATACTTGAAAGCTTGGCCTTTGTCAGAAGTCATTATACTGGTCATCCTGCTGATTTTCTGCACATTTTATAATTGCAATATACAGAGATGAAATTAAGTAATAACACCCCACTTCCTCGCATGATGATCCTTCTTACCCATCTGCTCTGATGTCTCTATAACAATATTATGAAGTTATATTTGACATGATGATCCAATGATGATTGGGGTGATGCTCAGTGCAGTGATTTTAGTCTTGTCTCCTGCATTCCTTTTTCCTTCCAGACACAATGTAAGTTAAAGCTAGGTAGGCATTATTTCCTTTTTTAAGTACATTAAAGATGGGTAGTAGGCAGCCAAGAGGATAAATTAATTGTCTGCTTAATGCAGGTGAGTGCATTATCTTGCCCATAAGTGGAAATCTTTAATTCTCAGGTAGCAGTGCAAAGGGAAAAACCAACCATCCACATCTCAGGGATTTAACATACCCAGAAGTGGGGCTGTCACGGAGGCCTTGGGTAAAAATGAAATGTAGGCACTTATTGAGAAAAGAAATGGACCATGTTTTGGAGATGTCTCAGCATCTGAGACAGTGTTTGTCCTAGACTTTATCCCCTGTCAGGTCAAAAATCAGGTCATTTGTTCAGTATTATAGACCTAGAAGTTAGCATAGAACCAGGGCTGCTTCAGAAATGAGAACAATGTTTTTCCTTTTGGGTTTCTCAGATAAAAATAATATCTACTCCCATCTCCTCTGCAGAAGTACAGATCACAAAAGATTTTACTCTTCATGTTAGTACTCTTTAGCCATTTTCTGGCCCAGAATTGGGCTGGACACATTATTCTCCAAGACACGTAGTTTCACCAGGCAGCTTTCTGTGAACTTTAGAACATTTCCAGCAGGTGTGCAGATGGGCATGCTAACCTGGAATACCTGCTCCTTTGTTCTTGCTCTGTTTATGTCCCACCCATCCTTGAAGGTGTATCCACTCCAGGTTAACACACAGAGGGTTTCACTGGTTTCTCCATCCAACAACACACAGTGGCTAAGGTCTGTGCTGCACCACCTGCAATTGCATTCCACATGCTCCTTCTCATTTTTGGCTGCTTAACAGGATCACTTATGCAAGGATAGTTTTTATTTTAAAATATTGAATGATTGGCTTTCAATGTTGCTCCACATCAGAATTTGCTATGAAACTTGGCAAAAATGGAGAGGCTAAACTCAGAGATTGTGATTTGAAGTGGCCTAAACTTCACTGGTATAAAATCCTGTAGGTGATTCAGAGCATTGCTAAGATTCAGGAATTTTGTTTTCATATGTTTTGCATCGTCTATTTTGGTGTCATGTAAATACATTTTTTTTTTTTGGTAACTAGATTATAAGGCAGGGCAGTTTTGGTGGAGAATTTCATCTTAACAGTACTTGCATTATGAATAATATTGTATAATAATATTCCTTTGGTTAATTCCCTTCGCTGAGAGTTCTCAGCTGAGATGCTGAGAGAAGACATGGCTCTGTCTCTGGATTTGCTTCTGTCCCTGGTTATCAACTAATTCTTTTTTTTTTTTTTTTTTACTGTTGAGGATTCATGGAGGGTACATGGAACCAGGTTATCAACAGATTCTTATCAAGACAGACATGCAAAAAACGTCCAGCCTCCAGCCCTCATAGGATAGACACACACATACACACAAACACAACACACATCAAGAAAAAAACTCTTGTTTGTTTTGTTAGCAACAGAAGCCTGAAGGCATTTTTAAATATTTTTGTTTGAGAATCCAGAATTTATATGCATGACAATAACTCCTGATGAAAATAAAAATCTGGGATGATCTGATGCTCTAATCTGCATCTAACCCTGGCTGTTCTGGGATTCACTTCAGAAAAGGGAGGAATTTTGGAATCTTATCAGAATCTCTGAAGAGACCAAAAGGAGGCAAACAGCAGTTGGTATAACCCATTTTTCAAGCGTCTCTCCCACTCTGGAACCTGGAAACAAGTGAAATCAGGTGTGTATGTGTGGGATGGATTTCATCTTCCCCTCCTCACCCCTTGGTCTTCCCTTTCTGTTGCTGTGTGTTATTATTTATTTATTTTTTCACAGTAGGAGAGTGCTGTTGTAACCTCTACACACGATCTGGAAACATATTGATTTGGGGGAGCAGCGATGAAGGTGTGGCCACCTTTGGGGTGAGGGCAGGTGACCATTCTTGTACCTTTAATACAGTCAGGATGGTCAGACTGCGCACGAACGTGCTAGGTGAGGAAGTGGAGCCCTCATATTGCTCTTACAGGACACTCTGCTCTAAGAAAGCAGAACCAGACAGGTTTATACGAACCACCGCCTTCTGGTGACAGCGCCTCCCTTAATTCCCTTCAGATACCAAGGTCTATCCACCACTCCTCTGTGCTAGCTTGGCCGTGGCGCTGAGGATTTGTTAGGCTGGGCTCAGGGAAGTGAGAAGGGCAAAGCGCAGCATCTGAAAGGCCTCGATTTTAGGTCAGAGCGTCTGCTCATTTGGCTAAGCTACTTCTTCGCCTCTTTCCTTTTCCGCCCAAGACGCGGAGGGGAGGCCTGTTTTCACATATGTGCTCAGACATGCAGAAACAAACGCCAAAATGAATTAGCTGGAATAGCTCTATTAATTTATGCTTCGACAGTAATGACCTTAAGACAAGGAAGAATTATATATTAATTTGTTTCTAGTGTATAGCACTGCTAAGTTAACACATTTAGGAGAATCCACTTGCCTGTCTCCAGCTGTGAGGGTAAATGAGGACGGCTGCTTCTGGAAGGGAGGTCATGCGGTCAGGGCCCCACTAGATGGCAGGATGGCTCCAGGGATGGGCCCTGCGCCTGCGGCTGCAGAACACCTTTGTAGCCGTTCACACACTCAAAAATCGACGATTTTTCTCATGTTGTTCATTTGGAAATTATATTTAAACTTATTTATTTACATGAGCACATGTATAACATGTATATTTACAAACAAATATGCCTACACTGTCCAAGATAAGGGTGTTTAAGAAACAATGCGTCCATTCTCACCAGCCTGACTGACTGCTGTGAAATTTCTTCACTCTGCAGATGCCCCGCTGGCTCCACTCCAGCGCAGACGCCACAACCTCGCCTTATTGATGTTGAGTAGGAGAGGGATGTCTTTTGAAAGTCAAAGGGCATAATCCCTTCGAGAGGGGAAACTGTTTTTAACACATGATTTGGTCAGTTAGGGGAGATCAGAAAAAATGTGGAACAATAAGCACCTTACATTTATACCCTCCCTCAAAAGAAGATTAAAAGTAAAACCAGATTAGAGATTTGAATTTTATTCAAATCCTTTCTCTGCTTTCCTCTCCGTGTCCTCTAATCTCTCCTACTCCTTTGCCTTCCTGTCTCTCTTCTCTTTGTTCCTATTTCTATCAAATCTTCCTCCTCCTTCTCCTCAGTCTGAGTTTTCACATCTCCCCTTTTTCAGTCCTCATTCTCTTGGCATTTGATGCTGCTGAGCTGCCTCTGATCCCCTATCCCTTTATGCAGTCTTTTCTCTTTAATGAATTGTTAAAATTTCATAGGGAGCCATGACTGTGCTTTTCTCTGCTCCTGGACACTGCAGCTCTCAAGCTGCTTTCCTGCTGAGCAGAAAGTCACAGCTCTAAGCTGGCTGACTACTCCTATCTGGAAACAGTTTTCCAGGGTGACACATTCCGTATGGGGGAAGGTCTTTCATTTGTGTGTGTGTTTGTTTGTTTTCCTCATTCAAGTTTAAGCAGGATTAGAATTTTAGTTAATGAAGGCTTCTGAAAAAAAAGAAAAAGGTGGGGTGGGGAATTCTATTTCCAGCAGTCTTCTAAAATGCCTGGATTTTGCAGTTTTCTGCAGTGGACAGATTTCAGGAAACCCCTGCAAGCAAAGGACCGTTGGATTATATTTTGAGAATAAAATTGTTTTTTTTTTTAAAATAATTTTAAGATTTTATTTTAAATTAAGACATATGTTCTTTTTTCTTTCTTTTTTTTTTTTAATTAAATCATAGCTGTGTACCGATCATGGGGCAACATACACTGGTTTTATAGACCGTTTGACACATTTTCATCACACTGGTTAACATAGACTTCCTGGTATTCTCTTAGATATTGTGTTAAGACATTTGCATTCTACATTTACTAAGTTTCACATATACCCATGTAAGATGCACCGCAGGTGTAATCCCACCAATCACCCTCCCTCCTCTAACCTTCCACCTCCCTCCTCTACCTTTCCCCCTTCCCCCTTTTCTTAGGTTATAACTGGGTTTAGCTTTCATGTGAAAGCCATAAATTAGTTTCATAGTAGGGCTGAGTACATTGGGTACTTTTCTTCCATTCATGAGATACTTTACTAAGAAGACTATGTTCCAGCTCCATCCATGTAAACATGAAAGAGGTAAAGTCTCCATCTTTATTTAAGGCTGCATAATAATCCATGGTGTACATATACCACAGTTTATTTTTTTTTATTAAATCATAGCTGTGTACATTAATGTGATCATGGGGCACCATACATTTCATAGTCCATTTGACACATTTTCATCACACTGGTTAACATAGCCTTCCTGGCATTTTCTTAGTTATTGTGCTAATACAGTTACATTCGACATTCACTAAATTTCACATATAACCTTGTAAGATGCACCACAGGTATAATCCCACCAATCCCCCTCCCTCTGCCCACCTCCACCTCCCTCCCTTCCCTTTTCAACTTCCTCCTATTCTTAAGTTGTAACTGAGTTATAGCTGTCATGTGAAAGCCATGAATAAGTTTCATACTAGGGCTGAGTACATTGGGTACTTTTCTTCCATTCTTGAGATACTTTACTAAGAAGAATATGTTCCAGCTCCATCCATGTAAACATGAAAGAGGTAAAGTCTCCATCTATCTTTATGGCTGCATAATATTCCATGGTGTACATATACCACAGTTTATTAATCCATTCGTGGATCAATGGGCACTTGGGCTTTTCCCATGACTTAGCAATTATGAATAGGGCTGCAATAAACATTCTGGTACAAATATCTTTGTTATGGTGTGATTTTTGGTCTTCTGGGTATATGCCCAGCAGAGTAATTACAGGATTGAATGGCAGATCTATTTTTAGATCTCTAAGTGTTCTCCATATATCTTTCCAAAAGGAATGTATTAATTTGCATTCCCACCAGAATGCAAAAGTGTTCCCTTTTCTCCACATCCACGCCTACATCTCTGGTCTTGAGATTTTGTGATATAGGCTAGTCTCACTGGAGTTAGATGACATCTCAAAGTAGTTTTGATTTGCATTTCTCTGATGATTAAAGATGGTGAGCATTTTTTCATATGTCTGAAGGCCGCATGCCTGTCTTCTTCAGAGAAGTTTCTCTTCAAATCCCTTGCCCAGCCTGCGATGGGATCCCTTGTTCTTTTCTTGCTAATGCATTTGAGTTCTCTGTGGATTCTGGTTATTAAACCTTTGTTGGAGACATAACCTGCAAATATCTTTTCCCATTCTGAGGGCTGTTTATTTGTTTTACTTACTGTGTTCTTGGCTGTGCAGAGCTTTTTAGTTTGATCAAGTCCCAGTAGTGTATTTTTGAAGCTGCTTCAATTGCCCAGGGAGTCCTGCTCATAAAATACTCGCCCAGACCGATTTCTTCAAGGGTTTTCCCGGCACTCTTCTCTAGTATTTTTATAGTTTCATGTCTTAAGTTTAAATCTTTAATCCAGTGACAGTCTATCTTAGTTAATTGTGGAAGGTGTGGGTCCAGTTTCAGTCTTCTGCAGGTTGCCAGCCAGTTCATCCAGCACCATTTGTTAAATAGGGAATCTCTTCCCCACTGAATGTTTTTAATTGTCTTGTCAAAGATTAAATAACGGTAAGTAGCTGGATTCATCTCTTGGTTCTCTATTCTATTCCAGACATCTACTTCTCTGTTTTTGTGCTAATACCATGCTGTTTTGATCACTATCGATTTGTAATAAAGTCTGAGGTTTGGCAGGATGATTCCTCCTGCTTTGTTTTTATTTCTGAGTAATGTCTTGGCTATTCGAGTTTTTTTTCTGTTTCCATATAAAATGAAGTATTGTTTTTTCAGGATCTTTAAAGTATGACAGTGGAGCTTTAATAGGGATTGCATTGAAATTATATATTGCTGTGGGTAGTATGGACATTTTAACAATGTTGATTCTTCCCAACCATGAGCATGGTATGTTTTTCCATTTGTTAACATTTTCAGCTATTTCTTTTCTTAGAGTTTCATAGTTCTCCATTTTGTATGGAACCGGAAAAAACCCCGAATAGCTAAGGCAGTTCTTTGTAACAAAAATAAAGCTGGGGGCATCAGCACACCAGATTTTAGTCTGTACTACAAAGCCATAGTGCTCAAGACAGCATGGTACTGGCACAAAAACAGAGACATAGACACTTGGAATCAAATTGAAAACCAAGAAATGAAACTAACATCTTACAACCACCCAACCTTTGATAAACCAAACAAGAACATACCTTGAGAGAAAGACTCCCTATTTAATAAATGGTGTTGGGGGAACTGGATGTTTACATGTAAAAGACTGAAACTGGACCCACACCATTCCCTACTCACAAAAATTGATTCAAGATGGATAAAGGACTTAAATTTAAAGCATGAAACAATAAAAATCCTCAAAGAAAGTGTAGGAAAAACACTGGAAGATACTGGCCTGGGGAAAGACTTCATGCAGAAGACTGCCATGGCAATTGCAACAACAACAAAAATAAACAAATGGGACTTCATTAAACTGAAAAGCTTCTGTACAGCTAAGGAGACAATAACCAAAGCAAAGAGACAACCTACACAATGGGAAAGGATATTTGCATATTTTCAATCAGACAAAGCTTGATAACTAGGATCTATAGAGAACTCAAATTAATCCACGTGAAAAAAGCCAACAATCCCATATATCAATGGGCAAGAGACATGAATAGAACTTTCTCTAAAGATGACAGATGAATGGCTAACAAACACATGAAAAAAATGTTCATCATCACTATATATTAGAGAAATGCAAATCAAAACAACCCTGAGATATCATCTAACCCCAGTGAGAATGGCCCACATCACAAAATCTCAAAACTGCAGATGCTGGCGTGGATGTGGAGAGAAGGGAACACTTTTACACTGCTGGTGGGACTGCAAACTAGTACAACCTTTCTGGAAGGAAGTATGGAGAAATCTCAAAGCACTCAAGCTAGACCTCCCATTTGATCCTGCAATCCCATTACTGGGCATCTACCCAGAAGGAAAAAAAATCCTTTTATCATAAGGACACTTGTACTAGACTGTTTATTGCAGCTCAATTTACAATCGCCGAAATGTGGAAACAGCCTAAATGCCCACCAACCCAGGAATGGATTAACAAGCTGTGGTATATGTATACCATGGAATACTATTCAGCCATTAAAAAAATGGAGACGTTACATCCTTCGTATGAACCTGGATGGAAGTGGAAGACATTATTCTTAGTAAAGCATCACAAGAATGGAGAAGCATGAATCCTATGTACTCAATTTTGATATGAGGACAATTAATGACAATTAAGGTTATGGGGGTGAAGCAGAAAGAGGGACGGAGGGAGGGGGTGGGGCCTTGGTGTGTGTCACACTTTATGGGGGCAAGACATGATTGCAAGAGGGACTTTACCTAACAATTGCAATCAGTGTAACCTGGCTTATTGTACCCTCAATGAATCCCCAACAATAAAAAAAATAGAAAATAAAAAAATAAAAAACAAAGACCATATGATTTTCTTAATCAATGCAGAAAAAGCTTTTGATAATATCCAGCATCCCTTCATGATCAGAACACTCAAGAAAATTGGTCTAGAAGGGACTTTTCTTAAACTGAAAGAGGCTGTCTACAGAAAACCGACAGCCAATATTATATTGAATGGAGTTAAATTGGAATCTTTTTCACTCAGATCAGGAAGCAGAGAAGGCTGTCCATTGTCTCCATTGCTTTTTAACATTGTTATGGAAGGTTTAGCCACCGCAATTAGGGAAGAAAAGGTGATCAAGGGTATCCATATAGGGTCAGAAAAGATCAAACTTTCACTCTTCTCAGATGATATGATTGTGTATCTGGAAAACACTAGGGACTCTACTACAAAACTCCTACAAGTGATCAAAGAATACAGTAGCGTCTCAGGTTAGAAAATCAACATCCATAAATCAGTAGCCTTTATATACACCAACAATAGTCAAGCTGAAAAAGTAGTTAAGGACTCTATCCCATTCACAGTAGTGCCAAAGAAGATGAAATACTTGGGAGTTTATCTAACAAAAGGCATGAAAGATATCCATAAAGAGAACTATGAAACTCTAAGAAAAGAAATAGCTGAAAATGTTAACAAATGGAAAAACATACCATGCTCATGACTGGGAAGAATCAACATTATTATAATGTCCATACTACCCAAAGTAATATATAATTTCAATGCACTCCCTATTAAAGCTCTGCTGTCATACTTTAAAGATCTTGAAAAAACAATAGTTTGTTTTATATGGAATCAGAAAAAACCTTGAATAGCCAAGACATTACTCAGAAATAAAAACAAAACAGGAGGAATCACACTACCAGACCTCAGACTATACTACAAATCGATAGTGATCTAAACAGCATGGTGTTGGCACAAAAACAGAGAAGTAGATGTCTGGAGCAGAATAGAGAACCAAGAGATGAATCCAGCTACTTACCGTTATTTAATCTTTTACAAGCCAATTAAAAACCTTCAGTGGGGAAAAGATTCCCTATTTAACAAATGGTGCTGGGTGAACTGGATGACAACCTGCAGAAGACTGAGATTGGACCCACACCTTTCACCATTAACTAAGATAGACTCTCACTGGATTAAAGATTTAAACTTAAGACTTTAAACTATAAAAATACTAGAGAAGAGTGCAAGGAAAACCCTTGAAGAAGTCGGTCTGGGCAAGTATTTTATGAGGAGGACCCCCCGGGCAATTGAAGCAGTTTCAAAAATACACTACTGGGACTTGATCAAACTAAAAAGTTTCTGCACATCCTAGAACACAGTAAGTAAAGCAAGCAAACAACCCACAGAATGGGAGAAGATATTTGCAGGTTATATCTCCGACAAAGGTTTAATAACCAGAATCCACAGAGAACTCAAATGCATTAGCAAGAAAAGAACAAGGGATCCCATCACAGGCTGGGCAAGGGATTTGAAGAGAAACTTCTCTGAAGAAGACAGGCGCGTGGCCTTCGGATATATGAAAAAATGCTCATCATCTTTAATCATCAGAGAAATGCAAATCAAAACTACTTTGAGATATCATCTAACTACAGTGAGACTAGCCTATAGAATAAAATCTCAAGACCAGAGATGTTGGCGTGGATGTGGAGAAAAGGGAACACTTTTGCACTGCTGGTGGGAATGCAAATTAATACATTCCTTTTGGAAAGACATATGGAGAACACCGAGAGATCTAAAAATAGATCTGCCATTGAATCCTGTAATTCCTCTGCTGGACATATACCCAGAGGACCAAAATCACAACATAACAAAGATATTTGTACCAGAATGTTTACTGCAGCCCAATTCATAATTGCTAAGTCATGGAAAAAGCCCAAGTGCCCATCGATCCACGAATGGATTAATAAACTGTGGTATATGTACACCATGGAATATTATGCAGCCTTAAAGAAAGATGGAGACTTTACCTCTTTCATGTTTACATGGATGGAGCTGGAACATATTCTTCGTAGTAAAGTATCTCAAGAATAGAGAAAAAGATACCCAATGTACTCAGCCCTTCTATGAAACTTAATTTGGGGCTTTCACATGAAAGCTATGACCCAGTTACAACCTAACAATAGGGGGAAGTGGGAAAGGGAGGGGAGGGAGGGGGGTGGTGGGTAAAGGGTGGGGGATCGGTGAGATTATACCTGTGGTGCATCTTGCAGGGTTATTTGCGAAACTCAGTAAATGTAGACTATAAATGTCTTGGCACAGTAACTGAGATAATGCCAGGAAGGCTATGTTAACCACTGTGATGAAAATGTGTCAAATGGTCTATGAATCGAGTGTATGATGCCCCGTGATCGTATCAATGTACACAGCTATGATTTCATAAAAAAAAAAAGAGAAAAAGAAAGCAGTAGAGGGAATATTATAAGCACTTCAATGCTAGGGCCATCAACTTAGATAAAATAAACAAATTATTTGAAAGATAAAAAAAATAAAATGTAATGTATATTTCTCATGTTGTAGCTTCTTATATATCTTCTTTATGCTTCCAAAAGGCAGAGGATAGCTCCTTGCTCATTCCCCTCCATTGAAGAGGACTCACATTATCCTTGTAAATAACTATGTGTTACTTGAGTGATTTGAATGAATACACATATAACAATCATTTTGTACTATGTTTATCTGTATCTGAAAGGCCTCTGTTCCCCCAATAAAATCTACTTTTTTTGAGGGTATTTTTTGCTTCCATCTTTGTGTTCTCATTCTTGCATTTCATGCAGTGTCTGATTCTGAAATGATTTTTTTTTTTTTGTTTAGGGAATGTTGTGCTTCCCTAAACAAAAGAATGACTTTAAAATTGGAAAAAGATGAGCATATTGTTCTTAAGAGAATGTTAGAAAATAGTAAAGGTGAGAAGATAGTAATAGACAGCCCATATTTGAGGGCACTTAAAGAGACGACTACACAGAGGTCACAGGACGTCTTACAGGTGGATCTTTGGGTACTTCCTGGGAATGTGAGAGGTGGTAAGGAATGGGGATGGGAGGAGATGGTCTGCAGTGAGTACAGACAATGTAGTTTGGAACTGTAGACACCCAGCTGAATTCAGCCCCAAGCTATCATTTGGAGGGAAGAATACTTTCTGTCATTCCACCTTGGGAAAAAGAAAAACAAAAATTTAGTACTTAAGAAATTGAAGTTAAAGCATGCTAATGTTATTGTTATTTAAGGAAGAACTTTCGAGCATAGAAGTACCCTGAATGTGACCAGTTTTCAAAATAACTTCATTTAACAGGAAGTATTCCTGTAGAGACTAATTATCTGAGAGAGATGACACAGAGATCCTGTCATTGGGTGGAAGGTTGTAGTGAACTTTAAACTCATTTCCAGATCTAATGTTTTACAGCATTTTATTTGTTGACTTGAATTAGAGACTCATGTATCTTTAAAATGTAATCCACAAACATGGTGCTATCTATATTCCTTTGGGGAAATTCACTAATCAGGTTGACTAGCTACTTCTTTGATGCATTTGTATAATTATTTTTTCCTACAAAAGTCAAGAACAAACATAAAAATAACTTTTAAAATCATCTTCTACCAAGAGAAAAGTATCTGAGGAAGGAAGAAATGACAGGCTTGTTAAGAGTAAAGAAGGCTCCCAATAAGATTAGCAAGCATGAATCATGTGTCAAGATCAGAGGTGTCAGTTCAATAAGGCAAGCTTTAAAAAGGTCCTTTGGTCCAATCCCCACGAGATAGGTTATGAAATGACTGATGCCAATCAAATTTCAAGTTGAAAGCTCTTTGTGTGTGTGTGTGTCTATGTATTTCAGTGTTTAAAATGTCAAATCAAAAGCAACGTCAGTCATCATGGTGACAGTGTGGTGGAGATGGAGTTGGCATGTAACTGGAGATTGGAGGAATTAAAAGGTCTCTTTAAATGTTGAAAATTCGTCTTATAGAGCATTGGCAAGCAAGAGAGGATTTAAAGCATAGCACATAATTCTAGGTTGGTTTATTATTGGAAAACTTCTTACCTTAACGATGGAAGAATATTCATCAATCGTAATATTGAGCACCTTCCCGCACACAAGCTCTAATTTGAGGCTTCTAATTTCTAATTCTTTCAAACCAGCTATTGTTGTCCCATTCTTTCATTTTCTCCTTTGCAACTCTTTACTGTTGACTATATTCAGCCCTTTCTACTCAAAGTTCCCCAAAGACATTAATATCATGCCTTTACACTCTTTTTTTTCTTTTTTACACTGATTGCATTTGTTAGGCAAAGTCCCTCTTACAATTGTGTCTTGCCCCCAAAAGGTGTGGTACACACCAAGGCCCCACCTTCCTCCCTCCTTCCCTCTCTCTGCTCTTCCTTTCCCCACCCCTCCCTCCTTCTTTTGCTCTCTGCTTTCCCCTTCCCCTACCCCCATCTTGTCCTTAATTATCCTTGTATCAAAATTGAGTACATAGGATTCATGCTTCTCCATTCTTGTAATGCTTTACTAAGAATAATGTCTTCCACTTTCATCCAGGTTAATACAAAGGATGTAAAGTCTCCATTTCCTTTAATGGCCTAATAGTATTTCATAGAGTACATATAACACAGCTTGTTAATCCATTCCTGGGTTGGTGGGCATTTAGGCTGTTTCCACATTTTGGCGATTGTAAATTGAGCTGCAATAAACAGTCCAGTGAAAGTGTCCTTATAATAGAAGGATTTTTTCCTTCTGGGTAGATGCCTAGTAATAAGATTGCAGGATCAAATGGGAGGTCTAGCTTGAGTGCTTTGAGGTTTCACCATACTTCCTTCCAAAAAGGTTGTACTAGTTTGCAGTCCCACCAGCAGTGTAAAAGTATTCCCTTCTCTCCACATCCATGGCAGCATCTGCAGTTTTGAGATTTCGTGATGTGGGCCATTCTCGCTGGGGTTAAATGGTATCTCAGGGTGGTTTTGATTTGCATTTCTCTAATAGATAGGGATGATGTACAATTTTTTTTTTTTTTTGTAGAGACAGAGTCTCACTTTTATGGCCCTCGGTAGAGTGCTGTGGCCTCACACAGCTCACAGCAACCTCCAACTCCTGGGCTTAGGTGATTCTCTTGCCTCAGCCTCCCGAGTAGCTGGGACTACAGGCACCCGCCACAACGCCCAGCTATTTTTTGGTTGCAGTTTGGCCGGGACTGGGTTTGAACCCACCACCCTCGGTATATGGGGCCAGCGCCTTATTGACTGAGCCACAGGCGCAGTTTTCATATGTTTTCATATGTTTCATAACAAACATATGAAACATTTTTTCATATGTTTGTTAGCTATTCATCTGTCTTATTTAGAGAAGGTTCTATTCTTGTCTCTTGCCCATTGATATATGGGATTGTTGGCTTTTTTCATGTGGATTAATTTGAGTTCTCTATAGATCCTAGTTATCAAGCTTTTGTCTGATTCAAAATATGCAAATATCCTTTTCCATTGTGTAGGTTGTCTATTTGCTTTGGTTGTTGTCTCCTTAGCTGTACAGAAGCTTTTCAGTTTAACAAAGTCCCAATTGTTTATTTTTGTTGTTGCAATTGCCATGGCAGTCTTCTTCATGAAGTCTTTCCCTGGGCCAATATCTTCCAGTGTTGTTCCTATGCTTTCTTTGAGGATTTTTATTGTTTCATGCCTTAAATTTAAGTCATTTATCCATCTTGAATCAATTTTTGTGAGTAGAGAAGAATGTGGTTCCAGTTTCCATCTTTTACATGTGGATATCCAGTCCTCCCAACACCACTTATTAAATAGGAAGTTTTTCCCCTAAGGTATGTTCTTGTTTGGTTTATTGAAGATTAGGTGGTTGTAAGGTATTAGTTTAATTTCCTGGTTTTCTATTCAATTCCATGTGTCTGTATCTCTATTTTTGTGCCAGTACCATGCTGTCTTGACGATGGCTTTGTAGTACAGCCTAAAATCTGGTATGGTGATGCCCCCAGCTTTATTTTTATTACTAAGAACTGCCTTAGCTATATGATTTTTTTCTGGTTCCAGACAAAATGCAGAATCATTTTTTCCAAATCTTGAAAGTACGATGTTGGCATTTTTATAGGCATGGCATTGAATAGGTAGATTGCTTTTGGAAGTATAGACATTTTAACAATGCTGATTCTTCCCAACCAAGAGCATGGTATGTTCTTCCATTTGTTAATATCCTCTGCTATTTCCTTTCTGAGGTTTTCATAATTTTCTTTTTTTTTTTTTTATTAAATCATAGCTGTGTACATCAATATGATCATGGGGCACCATACATTTGTTTCATAGAATATTTGACACATTTTCATCTCATTAGTTGACTTAGCCCTCCTGGCATTATCCTAGTTACTTTGTCAAGACATTTACATTCCACATTTGCCAAGGCTCACATGTACCTTTGTAAGATGCACCACATGTGTGATCCTTTCAATCCCCCTCCCTCTACCCCCTCCCCCCTCCCTCTCCACGCTTTCCCCCTTCCCCCTGTTCTTAGGTTGAAACTTGGTTATAGCTTCATGTAAAGGTCCTAAGTTAGTTTCATAGTAGGAGTGAATACATTGGATATTTTATCTTCCATTCCTGAGACACTTTACTGAGAAGAATATGTTCCAGCTCCATCCATGTAAACATGAAGGAGGTGAGGTCTCCATCTTTCTTCAAGGCTGCATAGTATTCCATGGTGTACATATACCACAATTTGTTAATCCATTCGTGGATCGATGGGCACTTGGGTTTCTTCCATGACTTAGCAATTATGAATAGGGCTGCAATAAAGATTCTGGTACAAATATCTTTGTTATGATGTGGTTTTTGGTCTTCTGGGTATATGCCCAGCAGAGGAATTACAGGATTGAATGGGAGATCTATTTTTAGATCTCTAAGTGTTCTCCATATATCTTTTCAAAAGGAATGTATTAGTTTGCATTCCCACCAGCAGTGCAAAAGTGTTCCCTTTTCTCCACATCCACGCCAACATCTCTGGTCTTGGGATTTTGTGATATAGGCTAGTCTCACTGGAGTTAGATGATATCTCAAAGTAGTTTTGATTTGCATTTCTCTGATGATTAAAGATGATGAGCATTTTTTCATATGTCTGAAGGCCACTCGCCTTTCTTCTTCGGAGAAGTTTCTTTTCAATTCTCCTGCCCAGCCTGTGATGGTATCCCTTGTTCTTTTCTTGCTAATGTGTTTGAGTTCTCTGTGGATTCTGGTTATGAAACCTTTGTCAGAGACATAACTAGCAAATATCTTCTCCCATTCTGTGGGCTGTTTGCTTGCTTTACTTACTGTGTTCTTGGCTGTGCAGAAACTTTTTAGTTTGATCAAGTCCCAAAAGTGTATTTTTGAAGCTGCTTCAATCGCCTGGGGGGTCCTTCTCATAAAAAAATCACCCAACCTCGAATAGCCAAGACATTACTCAAAAATAAAAACAAAGCAGGAGGAATTACTCTACCAGACCTCAGACTATACTACAAATCGATAGTGATCAAAACAGCATGGTATTGGCACAAAAACAGAGAAGTAGATGTCTGGAACAGAATAGAGAACCAAGAGATGAACCCAGCTACTTACCGTTATTTAATCTTTGACAAGCCAATTAAAAACATCCAGTGGGGAAAATATTCCCTATTTAACAAATGGTGCTGGGTGAACTGGCTGGCAACCTGTAGAAGACTGAAACTCGATCCACACCTTTCACCACTAACCAAGATAGACTCTTACTGGATTAAAGACCTAAACTTAAGATATGAAACTATAAAAATACTAGAAGAGAGTGCAGGAAAACCCTTGAACAAATTGGGTTGGGTGATTTTTCATAATTTTCTTTATAGAAGTCCTTCACCTTTGTTAGGTATATTCCTAGATATTTCATTTTCATTGAAGCTATGGTGAAGGGAGTTGTGTCTTTAATTAGCCTCTCATCTTGACTGTTATTGGCATATACAAAGACAAATGATTTGTGGAAGTTGATTTTATATCCTGAGACAGTGCTGTATTTTTTTATGTATTCCGGGAGTCCTGTGGTTGAGTCTTTGGGGTTCTCTAAGTATAAGATAATGTCGTTAGCAATGAGGGAGAGTTTGATTTCCTCTGCTCCCATTTGGATTCTCTTTATTTCCTTTTCTTGCGTACTTGTATTGGCTAGAACTTCCAGTACTATGTTGAAAAGTAATGGTGACAGAGAACAACCTTGTCTATTTTCAGTTCTAAGAATAAAAGCTTTCAGTTTTACTCCATTCAGTAAAATATTAGCTGTGGGTTTGTCATAGATAGCTTCAATCAGTTTCAGAAATGTGTCACCTATGCCTATATTCTTCAGTGTTCTAATTAGAAAAGGATGCTGGATTTTATGGAATGCTTTTTCTGCATCTATTGAGAGGATCATATAGTCTTTATTTTTGCTTCTGTTAATATGGTGGATAATGTTTATGGACTTGCATATGTTAAACTAGCCTTGTATCCCTGGGATGAAACCTACTTCATCATTATGTATGAATTTTTAATGATAAGGTGTAATCCAGTGGGTAGAATTTTGTTGAGAATCTTTGCATGTATATTCATTAGTGAAATTCGTCTGAAATTACTTTTTAGTTTGGTCTTTTCCTGGTTTCGATATCAGGGTGATGTGCACTTTGTAGAACGTGTTGGGGAAGATTCCTTCCTCCTCAATTTTTTGGAATAATTTCTGCAGTATGGGAATAAGCTCTTTCTTGAACATTTGATAGAATTCTGGTGTGAAGCCATGTGGACCAACGCTTTTTTTGTTGAAAGATTTTTTATTGTTTCTTTAATCTCAGTGCATGAAATTGGTCTGTTTAGAAGCTCTACTTATTCCTGGCTAAGTCTAGGGAAAGGGTGTGATTCCAAATATTGATCCATTTCCTTCACATTGTCAAATTTCTGGGCATAGAGTTTCTGGTAGTATTTAGAGATGATCTTTTGTATATCTGTGGCATCAGTTGTTATTTCCCCTTTATCATTTCTGATTGAATTTACTAGAGATTTTACTTTTCTATTTCTATTTAGTCTGGGCAAAGGTTTATCTATTTTTGTTTATTTTTTCAAAAAGCAACTCCTTGTTTCATTAAGTTTCTGAATGATTCTTTTGTTTTCAATTTCATCTATCTATGATTTAATTTTGGGTATATATTTTCTACTACTGGGTTTAGGTTTAGATCATACTTCCTCCAATTCCATAAAATGGCTTGTGAATTTGTTGATGTGCTCTCTTTCTGCTTTTTGAATGTAGGCATCTAAAGTGAAAAATTTTCCTCTCAAAACTGCTTTTGCAATATCCCACAAGTTTTACTAGCTTGTGTCATCATTGTTTTTATGCTCAAGGAAGTTAGTGATTTCCTGTTTTGTTCCTTCCTGCACCCAACAGCCATTCAACAGAAGGTCGTTTAATTTCTATGCCTTTGTGTGGGGTTGAAAATTTTTGTTGGAGTTGAGTTCCACCTTTAGTGCCTTGTGGTGTGAGAAGATACAAGGTAAAACTTCAATTCTTTTGATTCTTTTGAGGTTTGTTTTGTGCCCCAGGATATGATCAGTTTGGAGAATTTTCTATGGGGTAGAATAAAAAAATAAAATTGAAACGTCTTCTTGTTGTATTTTTCCCTTGACCAATATAAAGTGACCATCTTTGTCTTTTTTGACTTTAGTTGATTTAAGTCCACATGTATCTGAAAATATGATTGCAACTTCTCTTTTCTCCTGAATTCTATTTACCTGAAATTTGTCTTCCAACCCTTAACTTGGGGTTTTAATTTGTTTTTTGAAGCTAGGTGTGTTTCCTGCAGACAGCAAATAGATGGCTTGTGTTTTCTAATCCAGTGAGCCAATCTATGCCTCTTTAGTGGGGAATTCAATATCAATTATTTCAATAAATTAAGATTTATTGACACAAAAAACCAGTCCAAGTCACCCCCCCACCAAGGGACCAGGAGGTAGCTACAGCAGAGGATTCCTCCTATAAAGAAATGTTAGAAATGACAGAAAGGAAATTTAGAATACACATGATGAAAACAATGAAGGAAATGATGGAAACAACGAAGGACATGGTTTTTCTGCTGACACTTTAACATTTATTGAGATAATTGATAAGTATGGTAGAGTTCTATTCATGTTATTTTGTGACAGTCCATTGTTTTGTTTTATCTTTTGCATCCATGTGGAAGTTAGGCTCTGTCCTTTAATTTCTGAGTTCTGTCTTTGCTGCTGATCCATTGTGATGGTCAGTGTGTAGAACAGGTTAAAGTATTTCCTGTCAAGCTGGTCTTGTTGTGGCGAATTTCCTCAATGTTTGTATATCCGTAAATGATTTGATTTCTCCGTCAATTTTGAAGCTTAGCTTAGCAGAGTTCAGAATTCTGGTCTGAAAATTGTTCTGTTTAAGTAGATTAAAGGTAGATGACCATTGTCTTCTTGCTTGGAAAGTTTCATTAGAGAAGTCTGCAGTCACTGTGATGGATTTGCCCCTGCAGGTGAACTGGTGCTTACTCCTGGCAGCTTGCAGAATCTTTTCTTTTGTCTTGACTTTGGACAGGTTCATCGCAATGTGTTTGGGGGAAGCTTTGCTAGAGTTGAGGTGACCTGGGGTACCATTTCCCCCTGAATGGAGTATGTCAGAATCTTTGGTGATATTTGGGAAATTTTCACTTATAATATTCTCTAGTATGGCTTCCATTTTTCTGGGGCATTCTTCTTCCCCTTCTGGGGTACCTATAACTTGTATATTTGAATGCTTCATAAAGTCCCATAATTCTGTCAGTGAACGTTCTGCTTTCTCTCTCTTCTTTTCTGCCTCTATAATTGTCTGAGTTGTCTCAAGAGCTTTGTCCTCTACCTCTGAGATTCTTTCTTCTCCATGGTCTAATCTGTTGTTGATACTTTCTATTGCATATTTAAGTTTTGTAATTGACTGCTTCAGTTCCTTCAGCTCTGCTATATCCTTTTTATATTCTTCATATGGTTCATCTCTTATTTGATTCTGTTTTTGGATTTCCTTTTGGTTATTTTCCACTTTATTAGCAGCTTCCTTCTTTGTTTCCACCATTTACTTCATTGTTTTCATCATGTGCATTCAAAATTCCCTTTCTGTCATTTCTAACATTTCTTTATACGTGGAATCCTCTGCAGTAGCTACCTCACGGTCCCTTGGGGGTGGGGGGTTGCTCTGGACTGGTTTTTCATGTTGCCAGAATTTTTCTGCTGATTCTTCCTCATGAGTAATTTCTTTTATCTGTTTCCTTATACTAATTTTTCTTTCACTTCCTCTTGCTCTTTAACTTGCCATGCCTCTGGACCAGTGTTTTGTTGAGTCTTTTTGGTACAGGACCAGAAGGAAGAGAAATTTGAGGAGCAAAAAGGGAAAAAAGAAATAAACAAACAAACAAACAAAAAAAAAAGAAAAGAGAAATGAGAAAGGAGAGGGGGTGGGTAAAAGGGAATATTGACAAAAAGAAGAGGGGCACAGAAAAATGGAGACAGAGCAATATAGGTGTACATTAGGGTACATCGACCCAACCTTAAAAACTCTCAACCTCTTGGGGTACCGAGTTGGGTGGAACTAGCAATGAGCTGTTGGAGGTCAGCAGCTCTTTGCTAGCCTGTTAGCATGCAATACCTCACCTCCTCCAAGTAGTGAGAAAAGACAAAAACACTATAAAGCAAGCCAAAAGAAGCAAATTTTATGTAATAAAATTGGGGCAAACCCAAATAATAGGGGGTAGAAGCACTAGCAAAAATGAAGTTCTAATTGTTTAAAAAGTCAACAATTGGAAATTATATTTAAACTAGAAAAATGAAGAAAGAAAAGAAAAAAGGAAGAAAAAAATCTATAGGGAAATTGTTGAAATTAAAAACAAAACAAAAGAACAACAACCAAGAAAACAACAACAACAAAACCCCCAAGAAACAAAGCAGTATATATATCTTGCTAAATGTTGTCTGGGCAACAGGTGATCTTCTGGGGCTTAAGATGTTAATCATAATGCTGATATGCCTGTATTAGATGGAGACCGGAGGCCTCCACTGATTTTTCAAATCCTGTAGGGTGTAGAACCTAAATCTCTCCTCAGCCCATGTAAGAGGCACTTTAAACTGCTAAACTTGGCTAAGCAGAAGTTTTCTCAGGAAAGTGCTTGTTGCTGGGATCACTCCTGAAGTGGCAATCCACTTAACCAGTGTGCCAAAACCAGTCTTACTTATACCCCTGAGGGCTAAGTCTGCAAGGCATCTCAGTCCCTGCCTTTAGTCTACTCAATCAATAGATTACTAACTCCCACCTGATCCTTGCTCTGCAACCCTGAGGGCAGAACTTGACAGGGCATTTCCTCCACAATGGCTCCGCGCGGCACAGAGCTGAACACTATTACCTCCATCTGCCTCAGCGGCTCAGTCTGGGGCTCTAGACAACGCTTCAAGTCCTCTGAACTCTTGCACAAGTTCTCCCAAGGTAGTTAAACTGAGTACCAAGACCAAAAACACAAAAGCAACTCACAGGTAAGGCCTTTCCAGTTTGCAATCTTGCTGCTGCTATACTTACAGCTGCTGGTAGAATTAGCCCAAATGAACATACATAACCACTTCCTAGTTTTCCACTGCTTTTGTACTCCTCCTGGGGTTCGGAAGTCTCTTGCTGACTCCCTGTTCCCTGAAAGGAATGTTTATGGGAAAGTCCCACCAGTCCAAGATGCCTGGAGTCATTTTTTTAATTATTATTAAATCATAGCTGTGTACATTAATGCAATCATGGGGCACCATACACTGGTTTTATATGCCATTTTTTTTTATTAAATCATAGCTGTGTACATTAATATGATCATGGGGCACCATACACTTTGTTCATAGATCGTTTGACAGATTTTCATCACACTAGTTAACATAGCCTTTCTGGCATTTTCTTACTTATTTTGCTAAGACATTTACATTCCACATATACCCTTGTAAGATGCACTGCATGTGTAATCCCATCAATTCCCCTCCCTCTAACCACCTCCCCCCTCCCCACCCTTTCCCCCTGCCCCATTCTTAGGTTGTAACTGGGTTATAGCTTTCATGTGAAAACCCTAAATTAGTTTCATAGTAGGGCTGAGTACATTGGGTACTTTTTCTTGAGACACTTTACTAAGAAGAATATGTTTCAGCTCCATCGATGTAAACATGAAAGAGGTAAAGTCTCCATCTTTCTTTAAGGCTTTATAGTATTGCATGGTGTATATATACCACAATTTATTAATCCATTCGTGGATTGATGGGCATTTGGGCTTTTTCCATGACTTAGCAATTATGAATAGGGCTGCAATAAACATTCTGGTACAAATATCTTTGTTATGATTTGATTTTTTGTCTTCTGGGTATATGCCCAGTACAGGACTTACAGGATTGAATAGCAGGTCTATTTTTAGATCTCTAAGTGTTCTCCATATATCTTTCCAAAAGGAATGTATTAATTTGCATTCCCACCAGCAGTGCAAAAGTGTTCCCTTTTCACCACATCCACACCAGCATCTCTGGTCTTGGGATTTTGTGATATAGGCTAGTCTTAATGGAGTTAGATGATATCTCAAAGTAGTTTTGATTTGCATTTCTCTGATGATTGAAGATGATGAGCATTTTTTCATGTGTCTGAAGGCCGCATGCCTATCTTCTTCAGAGAAGTTTCTCTTCAAGTCCCTTGCCCAGCCTGCAATGGGATCCCTTGTTTTTTTCTTGCTAATGCATTTGAGTTCTCTGTGGATTCTGGTTCTTAAACCTTTGTCAGAGACATAACCTGCAAATATCTTCTCCCATTCTGAGGGATGTTTGCTCGTTTTACTTACTGTGTTCTAGGCTGTGCAGAAGCTTTTTAGTTTGATCAAGTCCTAATAGTGTATTTTTGAAGCTGCTTCAATTGCCCGGGGGTCTTCCTCATAAACAACTCACCCAACCCCATTTCTTCAAGGGTTTTCCCTGCACTCTCTTCTAGTATTTTTATAGTTTCATGTCTTAAGTTTAAATCTTTGATCCAGTGAGAGTCTATCTTTGTTAATGGTGAAAGGTGTGGGTCCAGTTTCGGTCTTCTACAGGTTGCTAGCCAGTTCACCCAGCACCATTTGTTAAATCGGTAATCTTTTCCCCAAGGAACGTTTTTAATTGGCTTGTCAAAGATTAAATAATGGTAAGTAGCTGGATTCATCCCTTGGTTCTCTATTCTGTTCCAGACATCTACTTCTCTGTTTTTGTGCCAATACCATGCTGTTTTGATCACTATTGATTTGTAGTGTAGTCTGAGGTCTGGTAGCGTGATTCCTCCTACTTTGTTTTTATTTTTGAGTAATGCCTTGGCTTTTTGAGATTTTTTCTGATTCCATATAAAACGATGTATTGTTTTTTCAAGATCTTTAAAGTATGACAGTGGAGCTTTAATGGGGATTGTGTTGAAATTGTATGTTGCTTTGGGTAGTATGGACATTTTAACAATGTTGAGTCTTCCCAGCCATGAGCATGGTATGTTTTTCCATTTGTTTTCCAGATATACAATCATATCATCTGTGAAGAGATAAAGTTTGATCTCTTCTGACCCTATGTGGATCGCTTGATCGCCTTTTCTTCCCTAATTGTGGTGGCTAAAACTTCCATCACAACGTTAAAAAGCAATGGAGACAATGGGCAGCCTTGTCTGGTTCCTGATCTGAGTGGAAATGATTCCAATTTAACTCCATTCAATATGATATTGACTGTGGGTTTGCTGTAGATGGCCTCTATCAGTTTAAGAAATGTCCCTTCTATACCAATTTTCTTAAGTGTTCTGATCATGAAGGGAGTTGGATGTTATCAAAGTCTTTTTCTGCATGGATTGAGAGAATCATATGATCTTTGTTTTTTAATTTGTTTATGTGCTGAATTACATTTATGGATTTACGTATATTGAACCAGACTTGAGACCCTGGGATAAAACCGACTTGGTTGTGATGTATAATTTCTTTGATGTGTTGCTGGATTCTGTTTGTTAGGATCTTGTTGAATATTTTTGCATCTATATTCATTAGTGATATTGGTCTATAATTTTCTTTTCTTGTTGGGTCTTTTCCTGGTTTGGGGATCAGGGTGATGTTTGCTTCACAGAACGTTTTGGTAGTTTTCCTTCTTTTTCTACCTTTTGGAACAGATTGAGTAATATAGGTACTAATTCCTCTTTAAAGGTTTGGTAGAATTCTGACATGAAACCGTCTTGTCCTGGTATTTTCTTTTTGGGGGGGTTTTGTATGGTTGATGTTAGTTCTGAACTTGATATGGGCCTGTTCAACATTTCCATTTGATTCTGGTTAAGTCTTGGAAGGTGATGTGCTTCCAAGTATCAGTCCATTTCCTTCATGTTTTTATATTTCTGAGAGTAAAGTTTCTTGTAACATATATTATGGATTTTTTTTTTGTTGTTGTTGGGGATTCATTGAGGGTACAATAAGCCAGGTTACACTGATTGCAATTGTTAGGTAAAGTCCCTCTTGCAATCATGTCTTGCCCCCATAAAGTGTGACATACACCAAGGCCCCACCGTCCTTCCCTCCATCCCTCTTTCTGTTTTCCCCTCCATAACCTTAATTGTCATTAATTGTACTCATATCAAAATTGAGTACATAGGATTCATGCTTCTCCATTCTTGTGATGCTTTACTAAGAATTCATTAAAGATTTTTGAATTTCTGAGGAGTCTAATGTTATTTCGTCTTTGTCTTTTCTGATTGATGAGATTAGAGATTTTACTCTTTTTTTCTTGATTAGGTTGGCCAAAGGTTTATCTATTTTTTTGACCTTTTCAAAAAACCAGGTTTTTGATGTATTCATCTGTTGTATTATTCTTTTGTTTTCAATTTCATTTAGTTCTTCTCTGATTTTGGTTATTTCTTTTCTTCTACAGGGTTTGGGGTTGGAGTTGTCTTCCATTTCCAGTTGCTTGAGATGTCCCATTAAATTGTTAACTTTCTTTCTTTCCGTTCTCTGGAGGAAGGCTTGCAATGCTATAAATTTCCCTCTTAGAACTGCCTTTGCCATGTTCCTGAGGTTCTTATAGTTCGTGTCTTCATTGTAGTTTTGCTCCTAAAATTTGGCAATTTCCTTCTTGATCTCATCTCTGACCCAGCTGTCATTCAGCATAAGGTTATTTAACTTCCATGTTTTTGTATGAGTACGCGGATTCCTGTTGTTACTTTTCTCAAGTTTTATTCCATGGTGGTCCAAGAGAATGCATGGAATAATTTCTATTCCTTTAAATTTACTGAGGTTAGACTTGTGACCTAAGATGTGATCGATTTTGGAGTAAGTTCCTTGGGCTGATGAGAAGTATGTGTATTTGGTTTAGTTGGGATGAAATGGTCTGTAGATGTCTGCTAAATCTAAATGCTGGATGGTTAGATTTAACTCTAGAATTTTTTACTCAATTTTTTGTTGGAGGATCAATCCATCACTGCCAAAGGAGTGTTAAAATCTCCGACTATTACGGAGCTGGAGGAAATCAAGTTGCTCATGTCTTTTAGAGTTTCTCTTACAAATTGAGGTGCATTCTGGTTGGTTGTATAGATATTAATAATTGAAATCTCATCATATTGAGGATTACCCTTAACAAATATGAAGTGACCATTCTTGTCCTTCCTTACTTTTTGGTTTTAAAACCTATTGTATCTGCAAATAAAATTGCAACACCTGCTTTTTTCTAATTACCATTTGCCTGAAATATGGATGACCATCCTATCACCCTGAGTCTGTATTTGTCTTTTAGGTTAAGATGTGACTCTTGTATGCAACGAATATCTAGCCAGAGTTTTGTACCCAGTCAGCTAACCTATGCCTCTTTAGAGGACAGTTTAAGCCATTCACATGAATGGAGAATAGTGATAAGTTTGGTAAAATTTTGTGTATTGTGTTTTTCAAAAGTCCAGTGGGCATTTTTAATCCTGTTGCCATTGTGGAAGTTGGAGTTTGATCAGAGGTTTCTGAGCGAGTTTTTTTTTGTACTAGAGGATTGGGTTGGTCGTTATGGAGGATAGGTCTGAGAATATCTTGAAGAGCTGGTTTGGTTGTGCAATTTTTTTCAACATATGAATGTCATTAAAGTATTTATTTCTTCATCATAAATGAAACTCAGTTTAGCTGGATACAAGATCCAGGGTTTTTAGTTACTCTGCTTTAGGAGATTAAAAGTGGATGACCACCCTCTTCTGGCTTGAAAAATTTCAGCAGAGAGATCTGCCATCATTCTAATGTTCTTGCCTTTGAAGGTAATAGTTTTCTTTCACCTGGCTGCTTTGAGAATTTTCTCCTTCATATTAACTTTAGTGAAGTTAATTATGATATGCCTGGGGGATGTCTTATTTTGGTTGAGTAGTGCTGGTGTTCTGAAGCTGTCTGCTATCTGAATTTCAGATTCTCTAGGAATGTCTGGAAAATTCTCTTTCATAATTTCATGCAGAAGAGCCTCTGTGCCCATTGAGGCCACTTCATTGGTTTCAGGTATTCCTGAGTCGGATATTTGCCTTCTTTGAGTTATCCTAGAGCTCTCTGAGAGAATGATTCGATTTGGCTCTTTATTTCTCTTCCTGTTTGAGAGTTTGGGAGTGTTCAAAGGCTTTATCTTCAATATTAGAAATCCTTTCTTCTGCTTGGTCCATTGTGTTGCTAAGGGATTCTACTGTATTTTTCATATCTTTGAGGGCTGCAAATTCTTGTTTCAGTGTGTCTAAGTCTTTGGTGGTTTTGTCTTTAAATTCGTTAAATTCTCGAGACAACTTTTGAATTTCTCCTCAGATTCCTAATTCCATTTTATTAATCTTGTCTGCAATCCAAATTCTGAATTCGATTTCTGACATGTCAGCCAGTTGTTTATGAATGGGATCTTCAATGATATCCACTACTTCTTTTTTGGGGGGCGGTTGATCTATTCTGGTTATTTATGTTACCAGAGTTTTTCTGCTGATTCCGCCCCATGGTTGATTTACTCCCTTTGATTTTTCCTCTGGGGCTTTGTTGCGGACCTGTACAGCGTTGTGGCCTCAGAGATGGGGGCCCTGTCTGGTGTGGTGGGGCTAAGTGGTTCTGTCTTATTTTCAGCTGGTTTCTGTTTGACCCCAGTGAAGCACTTACTCTGGGTCGAAGTCTCAGCTTTCTGAGTCGGTCCCACCCTGAAAGCTTCCCGGGTCTGTGAGTTGCTTCAGGCAAATCCTTTACTCACGGGTGGCCTCCTCTAGTTGCCCAGGGAGAAAGTTGGTGTGGCTTCAGCCACCTCAGGGAACTGCTGCTCTGGTGTGAGTCTCTCCCAGCCTCACTCCCATGCCCCAGAGTCAGCACTGACCAGCCGCAGATCGGGCACTGTCCATGCCCCAGTGAGTCTCCCAAGAATCTGGAGTCCTGGGGACGGGCCTCCAGATCTCAGAGTGAGGGTGGAGGGGAGTGCTGGGAGCCCAGAGCCACCGGCAGTGAGCACACATGGTTTCACTCAGTTTTATGCCCAGCCTCACTCCCGCTGCTCAGGCCTCCAGATCTCTGAGTGAGTGTGGAGGGTGGAACGCTGGGAGCCCAGAGCTGCCGGTAGTGAACACACTTAGATTCTCTCAGCATTATTACCCGCCCAACAGGTGCTGCTCGGGCCTCCAGTTCTGAGAGTGAGGGCAGGTTGTGGAGCGCTTGGAGCCCAGAGCCGCTGGTAGCGAGCACACTCTGTTCCACTCAGTTTTATGCCTGGCACAATGCCACTGCTCAGGTCTCCAGATCTCAGTGTGAGGGCGGGGGTGGGGGGTGGAGCACTGGGGGCCCAGAGCCACTGGTAGTGAGCACACTCAGTTCCACTCAGTTTTATTCCTGGCACAATGCCACTGCTCAGGTCTCCAGATCTCAGTGTGAGGGCGGGGGTGGTGGTGGAAGCGCTGGGAGCCCAGAGCCAATGGCAGAGAGCTCACACAGTTCCACTCAGTTTTATGCCTGGTTATATTGCTGCCCAAGGAGTGCTGGGAGTTCAGAGTTGTGGGCAAAGGCTATTTATAGATTTATACAGCTTTATGTCTGGCAGGAGAACGCCTTGGCACCCTAGTATGGGAGATAAGTCCAGGTTTCAGTAGGTCTCTCCCGTGGAGTGTATTGGGAGGGCCTTTGATTTTTGCCCGTTTGTTTGTGGGGCTCTTAAGCCGATTGGATGGGGGAGAGGGGACTCCTGTCTGTCTGCTTGGTGATGGGTTTTGTACCTTTTGTTTGCGTCCCTGTGGTTGCAGCTCTCCTCAGTGGGGTTGATATGCTTTCTTCAACTTTCTCTGTTGGTGCTGCTCAAATACATCCAGTTACTTGCTAAATTTTCATCCCTTAACTCTCCTTCAGGACGGGAGCCTCTGTGGAAAGCTGGCTTCAGTCTGCCATCTTGTATCCTCCCCATATTATAGACCATTTGACATATATTCATCACACTGGTTAACATAGGCTTCTTGGCATTTTATTAGTTATTGTGTTAAGACATTTATATTCTACACTTACTAAGTTTCACATGTACCTTAGTACGATGCACTGTAAGTGTAATCCCACCAGTCACCCTCCCTCTGCCAACTTCTACTCTCTTTCCCCTAACTCTGCCCTTCCCCATATTCTTAGGTTATAACTGGGTTATACTTTTCATATGAAAGCCATAAACTAGTTTGATAGTAGGACTCAGTACATTGGATACTTTTTCTTCCATTCTGGAGATACTTTACGAAGAAGAACATGTTCCAGCTCCATCCATGTAAACATGAAAGAGGTAAAGTCTCCATCTTTCTTTAAGGCTGCATAAAATTCCAGGGTGAACATATACTACAATTTATTAATCCATTCGTGGATCAATGGGCACTTGGGCTTTCCCCATGACTTAGCAATTATGAATTGGGCTGCAATAAACATTCTGGTACAATTATCTTTGGTGATATTTGTGATTTTTGGTCTTCTGCGTATATACCTAGTGGAGGAATTATAAGATTGAATGGCAAATATATTTTTAGATCTCTAAGTGTTCTCAAAACATCTTTCCAAAAGGAATGTATTAATTTGCATTCCCACCAGCAGTGTAGAAGTGTTCCCTTTACTCCACATCCACACCAACATCTCTGGTCTGGAGTTTTTGTGGCATGGGCTATCTTACCGGAGTGAGATAATATCTCAAAGTAGTTTTTATTTGCATTTCTCTGATGGTTAGGGATGATGAGCATTTTTTCATATGTCTGTAGGCCATGAATCTGTCTTCTTCAGAGAAGTTTCTCTTCAAGCCCCTTGCCTAGCCTGCGATGGGATCACTTCTTCTTTTCTTGCTTATATGTTTGAGTTCTCTGTGGATTCTGGTTGTTAAACCTTTGTCAGAGACATAACCTGCAAATATGTTCTCCCATTCTGAGGGCTGTCTGCTTGCTTTACGTACTGTGTTCTTGGCTGTGTAGAAGCTTTTTAGTTTGATCAGGTCCCAGTAGTGTTGTGTTGAAGCTGCTTCAATTGCCCACAGGGTCCTCCTCATAAAATACTTGCCCAGACTGATTTCTTCAAGAGTTTTCCCTGCACTCTTTTCTAGTATTTTTATAGTTTCATGTCTTTTTTTAATTAAATTATAGCTGTGTACATCGATATAATCATGTGGCATCATTCACTGGCTTCACAGACCGTTTGACACACTTTCACCACACTGGTTAACATAGCCTTCCTGGAATTCTCTCAGTTTCATGTCTTAAGTTTAAATTTTTAATTCAGTGAGAGTCTATCTTAGTTAATGGTGAAAGGTGTGGCTCCAGTTTCAGTCTTCTACAGGTTGCCAGCCAGTTCACCCAGCACCATTTGTTAAGTCAGGAATCTTTTTTCCGCTAAATGTTTTTAATTGGCTTGTAAAAGATCATATAATGGTATATATCTAGGTTCATATCTTGCTTCTCTATTCTGTTCCATACATCTACCTCTCTGTTTTTGTTCCAGTACCATGCTGTTTTGCTCACCATCGATTTATAGTATAGTCTGAGGTCTGGTACCATGATTCCTCCTGCTATTTTTGAGTAATGTCTTGGGTATTGTAGGTTTTTTATGATTCCATATAAAACGAAGTATTATTTTTTCAATATCTTTAAAGTATAACAGTGGAACTTTAATAGGGAATACATTAAAATTTTATATTGCTTTGGGTAATATGGACATTTTAACAATGTTGATTCTTCCCAGCCATGAGCATGGTATGTTTTTCTATTTGTTAACATTTTTAGCTATTTCTTTTCTTAGAGTTTCATAGTTCTTTTAATAGAGATCTTTCACATCCTTTGTTAGATAAATTCCAAAATATTTCATCTTCTTTGGTAGTACTATGAATGGAATGGAGCCCTTAACTTTTTTTTAGCTTGACTATTGTTGGTAGATATAAAGACTACTGATTTATGAATGTTGATTTTGTAAACTGAGATGCTGCTGTATTCTTTGATCACTTCTAAGACTTTTGTAGTAGAATCCCTGGTGTTTTCCAGATATACAATTATATCATCTGTGAAGAGTGAAAGTTTTATCTCTTCTGACCCTATATTGATACCCTTGATCGCCTTTTGTTTCCTAATTGTGATGACTAAAACTTCCATTACAGTGTTAAAGAGGAGTGGAAATAATGGGCAACCTTGCCTGGTTCCTGATCTGAGTGGAAATGATTTCAATTTAACTTTATTCAATGAGATATTGGCTGTGGGTTTGCTGTAGATGGCCTCTATCAGTTTAAGAAATATCCTTTCTATTCCAATTTTCTTAAGTGCTCTGATCATGAAGGGATGCTGGATATTATCAAAAGCTTTTTTAGCATCAATTGAGAGAATTATATGGTCTTTGTTTTTTAATTTGTTTATTGTGCTGAATTATATTTACATATATTGAACCAACCTTGAGGCTCTGGGATAACACTGACTTGGTCATGATGTTTAATTTGTTTGATGTGTTGCTGGATTTTGTTTGTTAGGATCTTGTTCAATATTTTTGCATCTGTATTCATTAGTGATATTGGTCTATAATTTTTTTTCTTGTTGGGTCTTTTCTTGGTTTGGGGATCAGGGTGATGTTTGGTTCACAGAACGTGTTGGGTAGTCTTCCTTCTTTTTCTATATTTTGGAACAGGTTGAGTAATATAGGTAGTAGTTCCTCTTTAAAGGTTTGGTAGAATTCTGATGTGAAGCCATCTGGTCCTGGGCTTTTATTTTTAGGGATTTTTTGTATGGTCGATGCTATTTTAGAACTTGATAAAGTCCTTTTCAACATTTCTACTTGATTCTGGCTAAGTTTTGGAAGGTGACGTGCTTCCAAGTTTTGGTCAATTTCCTTCAATTCTGATACTTCTGAGTATAAATTTTCTTCTAATATTCATTAAGGATTTTTTTGAATTTCTGAGGAGTCTGTTGTTATTTCATCTATGTCATTTCTGATTGATGAGATTAGAGATTTTACTCTTTTTTACCTAGTTAGGTTAGCCAAAGGTTTATCTATTTTATTGACCTTGTCAAACAACCAACTTTTTGCTTTATTGATCTTTAGTGTATAATTCGTTTGTTTCAATTTCATTTAATTCTGCTCTAATTTTGGTTGTTTCTTTTCTTGTACTGGGTTTGGGTTTGGAATGTTCTTCCAGTTGCTGGGGATATCCCATTAAGTTGTTAACTTCATCTGTTTCTGTTCTGTTTATGAAGGCTTGCAGTGCTATAAATTTCTGTCTTAGGACTGCTGTTGTAGTATCCCAGAGGTTCTGATAATTCGTGTCTTCATTGTCGTTTCATTCCAGAACTTTGGGAATTTCCTTCTTAATCTCATCTATGACCCAGCTATCATTCAGCATAAGGTTATTTAACATCCATGTTTTTGTATGAGTATGCAGATTTCTGTTGTTACTGAGTTCAAATTTTATTCTATGGTGGTTCAAGAAGATGTAAGGAACAATTTCTATTCCTTTAAATTTACTGAGGTTAGACTTGTGACCTAAATTGTGATCGATTTTGGAGTATATTCCGTGGGCTGATGAGGAGTATGTGTATTCAGTTTTGTTGGGATGATATGTTCTGTAGATGTCTGCTAAATCCAAATGTTGGATCCAAATTTCTTTGCTCAACTTATTATTGGAGGATCGATCCAACACTGCCAAAGTAGTGTTGAAATCTCCGACTACTATTGAGGTGGAGGAAATCAAGTTGCTCATGTCTGTTAGAGTTTCTTTTATAAATTGAGGCACATTCTAGTGGGGTGCATATATATATTAATAATTGAAATCTCATCATATTGAGTATTACCGGTAATAAATATGAAGTGACCATTTTTATCCTTCCTTACATTTGTTGGTTAAAAACCTAGTGTATCTGGAAATAGAATTGCCACACTGGCTTTTTTCTGATTACCATTTGCCTGAAATATGGACGACCATCCTTTCATCCTGAATCTGTATTTATCTTTTAAGATAAGATGAGATTTTTTATGCAGCAAATATATGACTTGAGTTTTTGTTTTTAGTCAGCCAACTTGTGCCTCTTTAGGGGACAGTTTAAGCTGTTCATATTAATGGATAATAGTGATACGTCTGGTAAAATTTTGGGTATTGAGTTTTTCAAAAGTCCAATGAACATTTTTAATCCTTTTGCCACTGTGGAAGTTGGAGTTTGATTAAAAGTTTCTGAGTGAGTTAATTTTTGTGGTAGAGGATTGGGTTGGTCATTATGGAAGATAGGTCTGAGAATATCCTGAAGAGCTGGTTTGGTTATGGCAAATTTCTTCAACATATGAATATCATTAAAGTATTTAATCTCTCCATCATGAATGAAAGTCAGTTTAGCTGGATACAGGATCCAAGGTTGAAAGTTATTTTGCTTTAGTAGATAAAAAGTCGATGACCACCCTCTTCCAGTTTGAGAAGTTTCAGCAGAGAGATCTGCAGTCATTCTAATATTCTTCACTTTGGAAGAATGGATTTCTTACATCTGGCTGCTTTCAGAATTTTCTCCTTCATATTAACTTTTGTGAAGTTAATTATGATGTGCCTGGGGCATGTCTTATTTTTGTTGAGTGTTCTGGGGTTCTGAAAGTGTCTGCTATCTGAATTTCAGAATCTCTTGGCATGTCTAGATAATTCTCTTTTATAATTTCATGGAGAAGAGCCTTTGTGCCTTGCAAAGCCACTTCATTGCTTTCAGGGATTGCAATGAGGCGCATAGTAGCCTTCTTTGAATTACCTCAGAGTTCTCTGAGAGAATGATCTGTTTTTGCTCTTCATTTCTCTTCCTCTTTGAGAGTTTGGGCATGTTCAAAAGCTTTGTCTTCAATGTCAGAAATCCTTTCTTCTTCTTGTTCCACTCTGTTACTTAGGGATTCTACTATTTTTTTCATATCTTTGAGTACTGCAAATTCTTGCTTCAATGTGTCAAAATCTTTGGTGGTTTTGTCTTTAAATTAGTTGAATTCTTGAGACAACTTTTGAATATCTCCTCGAATTTCTAATTCCAACTTTTGAATTGGTCCTCGAATTTCTAATTCCAAATTTTCATCCATTCTAATAATCTTATTTGGAATCCAAATTCTCAATTTGATTTCTGACATCTTGGCCAGCTATTGGTAAATGGCATCTTCAGTTACATCTGCCATATCTTTCCTGGGGGAGGGGGAGGTTGATCTTCTATGGTTATTCATGTTGGCAGAGTTTTTCCGTTGATTGTACCCAATGATCATTTTACACCATTTGACTTTTGCCCTGGAGCTTTGCTGAGGACCTGTACAGTGGTATGGCCTGAGAAATTGGGGACCTGTTTGGTGTTGTGGGGCTAAATGGCTCTGTCTTGTTTTCAGCTGTTGTCTTTCTGAGCCTAGTGAAACAGTTACTCTGGGTTGAAGTCTCAGTTGTGGAGAAATACCAGCCATTAAGTCACCCCAGCCCCCACAGATAACAATTGGAAAAGGGAAATCAAACCTTCCTACAATCACACACCCAGGGCACCACTTGGATAGTCCTCGGGTGACCGGCTCAGTTCAAAAGGTCCAAATCTATTGTCTCAGTCAGCACCTGTCTCAGGTGGGAGAGTTTAAAAGCTCTCTGGCAACTAGATTGCAGGGGTCTGCTGACAACTCAAATATATCTTGCTTCAGTGGTCTGTGAGGTCAGGAGGACCCACCCAGCAAATAGATTAGTCTGGGAAGGTTGATGTCTCCTTACCCACCTTACACCTCTTTTACACCCAGTCACTGATAAACCTTCAGGGCTGTGATCCAGTTGCCTCCAATGAGTAGATACTCCAGTGGTTTGCACCTGTCTGAATCACAAGAATATCTATCTCTGCTCAGGCAGGCCACTGCTCTGTCCCACTATCTGGCAGGAGGAGGTGATGCCTGACAACCTTGGGAGGCTGGGGCTGTTCACTCAGTTCCAGCCCCGCCCCTGATTGATGTTACTGACAGAACAGGACAACTTTGTGGTAATTTGTTTCTGTCCCGTCTAAACTCCCCTGCAGAAGAGAAGCTGTTTTGAGTTCCCAGAACCTATGCTTCAGGCCCTGTCTATGCTGCTGTACAGTCTCAGCTGTAGCTTGTATTCGCAATATGATTACCTGTCAGCTCCAGCCTCTGCCTACCATCCTTTGTTTAGGCTGATGGTCCCTTCAGGGCCGGGTGTGTCTTAGGCTTAGTAAAGCAGCCCTCTGAGTCAGCCCTACCCTGGGAATCTCCTTGCTCTGTGCATGTGTTTTCCAGTCCCCGCACTCCACCCAGGTCAGTAAAGCCTCAGGCAAACCCTTTACTCACAGGGCCTGCATTTCCATTTCAGATCTGTTCCATGGTGGTTGCCACCAGAGAAGATGCCGGCCTCCTCTGGTTGCCCAGAAACAGGAGGTGTGGCTTTGGAATATCTGGGGGTGAGCCTATTGTTGCCAAAATGGCTGCTGCTCTGCGCCTCAGGGCCCAGCCACTCTGGCATGATTCCCTTTCAAACGACCATTTTCTCCTCACTCCTGTGCCACAGAATTAGCACTCAGCAGCAGTAGTCCACACCCTATCCACGCCTCTCAAGAAAGCACCCAAGAATCTGGACTCCTGTGGGACAGGCCTCCAGACCTCAGAGTGAGAGTGGAGGGGAGCGTTGGGAGCTCAGAATTATATGTATATTAGAGATATATACATTTTTACACAGTTTTATGCCTGGCAGGAGAGTGCCATGGCACCCTAGTAGGGGAAGATGTCAAGTTTTTAGAGGGTCTGTCCTGTGGAGTATAATGGGAGCTCTTTTGAACTCTGCTTGTTTGTTTATGGGGTATTCTGAGCCATTCTCATGGGGGAGGGGACTCCCATTCACTTGGTGATAGATTTTGTACCTTTTGTTTGTATCCTTGTGGTCGCAGCTTACCTCAGCAGGGTTGATGTGTGTTCTTCAACTTTCTCTCTTGGCGCAGCTCTAATCTGCCAGATTACTTGCTAAATTTCTGTCCTTTAACTCTCCTTCTGGATGGGAGCCTCTATGGAAAGCTGCCTTCAGTTAGCCATCTTCATCTTCGATGCCTGGAGTCTTTTCTACCCAGACTCACCATGCCTAGTTACATGGAAACTGTTACTCGGTTGCCATCCTCATACCTTTACATTCTTCATTTTTAAGATTTTTTATATCTCATTTCTATTTATTCATTACAACCTGGAACTCCAAATAACTGAAAATGTACCTTATTTTTAAAATGCTGAAGTGGGGCAGAGGTAAGATGGCTCACTGAAGGCAGCTTTCCCCAGAGGCTCCCATCCAGAAGGAGAGTTAAAGGACAGAAGTTTAGCAAGTAACCTGGTGGATTGGAGCTGAGCCAAGAAGAGCCAAGGTTGAAGCCAAGGTTGAAGAATGCCCATCAACCCTGTTGAGGCATGCTGGTAACCCCAGGATACAAAAAAAAAAGGTACAAAATCCACCACCAAGTGAATGGGAGTCCCCTCCGCCATGAGAACGGCTCACAGTACAAGCAAGCAGAATTAAAATGTCCTCCCATTTTATCCCATGGGAGAGACCCTCTAAAAACCAGATCTCCTGCCCCTATTAGGGTGCCATGGCACTCTCCTGCCAGGCATAAAACTGTATTAAACTGTATATATTATCTACTTGCAATTCTGAACTCCCAGCACTTGTCTCCACTCTGACCCTGAGGTCTGGAAGGCTGTCCCCTATGGAATCCAGATTCTTGGATATTTTCTTGAGAGGTGTGGACAGGGCATAGACTGCTGCTGGTCAGTGGTGATTCTCTGGCACTGGAGTAAGGAGAGGATGCCCAGCTGACAGGGAACCATACAGGAGCGGTGGTGCCCTGAGGCACTGAGCAGCAGCTCAGTGGCAACACTGGGTCTCACACCCCTGGATATTCCGGAGTCACACCCCCTATCTCCCTGGGAAACCAGAGGAGGCTGGGCATTTTCTCTGGTGGCTGCCACTGGTGGAACAGATCTGGGATGGTAACACAGGCCCTGTGAGTAAAGGGTACGCCTGAGGTGGTACCAGCCTCGGCAGGGCACAGGGACTAGAATACGTGTGTGCAGAGAGGGCAACTCACAGGGCAGGGCTGTCCCAGAGGACCACTTTAATGAGCCTAAGGTGCACCTGGCCTTCAGGGGATAATAGCTGAAACAAAGCTGGGCAGGCAGAGGCTGGAACTGACAGCTAACTGGGCTGCCCCAATACAAATTGCAGCTGAGACAAGGAAGCAGCAAAGATGAGGACTGAGTTGAAGTTTCTGTGAACTCAAACTGCATCTGATCTGCAAGGGAATATAGCCAAGACAGAAACAAATTCTGTGAAGTTGTTCTGTTCTGTCAGCAACATGAATCAGGGTGAGGCTAGAACTGAGTGTACTTCCCCAGCCTCCATTAAGCACCCAATGTTCTCAGGCCTCACCTCCCCCTGCCAGATAGTGGCAGAGAGGAGTGGCCTGGCTGAGGAGACATAGATCTGCCTTTGACTCAGGCAGGCAGAAACCCCTGAAGCATTTGCTCATTGGAGGGAACTGGGTCATAGCCCTGCAGGGTGACCAGTGACTGGGTATTACAGAGTTACAAGGTGGGGAAGGAGGCATCAACCTTTCCAGATGAATTTATTTGCTAGGTGGGTCCTCCTGACCTCACGGAGCACTGGAGTGAGTCATACTTGAGCTGCCAGCAGACCCCTGCTATCTAGTTCCTGGAGACCTTTTGAACTCTTTCACCTGAGACTGGTGCTGACTGGGACATTTGATTTGGACCTCTTGAACTGGGCCAATTGCCCGAGGACTATCTAAAGTTGTACCCTGGGTGTGTGGTTGTGGGAAGGTTTGATTTTTCTTTCCCAATTGTTGCCTGTGGGGGGTGGGGTGAATTAATAGCTGGTATTTCTCCACAACTGAGACTTCAACCTAGAATAACTGATTCACTAGAGTAGGACAGAGACCAGCTGAAGACAAGACAGAATGACTTAACCCCACCTCACAAAGCAGGTCCCCAGTTATTCAGTCCATAGCACTGTATAGGTCCTTGGAAAAGCTATAGGGGAAAAGATACAGACACTAGTCTCAGCTTTTGGGGAAAGGGATGGTTAATCACTGCTCCTGGAGCACCCAACCCAACTTCTCCTTACCTGCTCATCTAGTCAAAAGGTTTAAAATAATCATGGGGTGGAATCAATGGAAAAACACTGGTAACATGAATAACCAGGGTAGATCAACCCCCTCACCCCCCACCTCAAGGAAATATATGGCGGACTCAACTGAAGATCCCATTCGTAAACAGATGGATGAGATGTCAGAAATCGAATATAGAATTTGGATTACTAACAAGATTAATAGAATAGAGGAAAAGTTGGAAACAGAAATTCAAGGTGCATTTCAAACGTTCTCTCAAGAATTCAATGAATTCAAAGACAAAATCACCAAAGATTTTGCCACATTGAGACAAGAATATGCAGCCCTCAAAGATCTGAAAAATACAGTAGAATCTCGCAGTAACAGAATGGAGCAAGCAAAAGGAAGGTTTTCTGACATTGAAGACAAAGCTTTTGAACACTCCCAAACTCTCAAAGAGGAAGAGAAATGGAGAGCAAAAATGGATCATTCTCTCAGAGAGCTCTGGGAAGATTTGAAGAAAACTAATATTTGTTTCATAGGAATCTCTGAAGACAACAAAGTGGCTTTGCAAGGTACAGAGGCTCTTCTTCATGAAATTATGAAAGAACTTTACAGACATGCCAGGAAATTCTGAAATTCAGAGAGCAGACAGTTTCAGAACACCAGAATGACTAACTGGAATAAGACATTCCCCCAGGAACATCATAATTCAATTCACTAAAAGTAATGTGAAAGAGAAATTCTGACAGCACCCAGATGTAAGAAAACCGTGATGTATAAGGGGAAGAATATTAGAATGACTGCAGATCTCTCTGCTGAAACCTTTCAAGCTAGAAAAGGGTGATCATCAACTTTTCATGTCCTAAAACAAAATAACTTTTAATACAGGATCCTGTATGCAGCTAAACTGGGTTTCATTTATGATGGAGAAATTAAATACTTTAATGACATTCACATGTTGAAGAAATTTGCCATAACTAAACCAGCTATTCAGGATATTCCCAGACCTATCCTTCACAATGACCAGCACAATCCTCCACCACAAAAGCAAACTCACTGAGAAACTGTTGATCAAATTCCAATTTCCACAGGGAGAAGGGAATAAAAATATTCAGTGGACTTTTGAAAATTATACCTGGCTTATCTATTCTCAATTAATGTGAATGGCTTAAATGGTCCTCTAAAGAGGCAAAGGTTGGCTGACTGGATACAAAAACTCAGGCCAGATATCTTCTACATACAAGAATCTCATCTTACCTTTTATGATAAATATAGACTTAGGGTGAAGGGATGGTCATCTATATTCCAGACGAATGGAAATCAGAAAAAAGCGGGTGTTGTAATTCTATTCCCAGATACAATAGTCTTTAAACCAATGAAAGTAAGTAAGGATAAGGATGGTCATTTCATATTTGTTAAGGGTAATGCTCAATATGATGAGATTTCAATTATTAATATTTATGCACCCAACCAGAATGCACCTCAATTTATAAGAGAAATTCTAACAGACATGAGCAACTTGATTTTCTCTAGCTCCATAATATTTGGAGATTTTAACACTCCTATGGCAGTGTTGAATACATCCTCCAATAAGAAGCTGAGCAAAGAAATTATAGATTTAAACTTAACCATTCAACATTTGTATTTAACAGACATCTACAGAACATTTCTTCCCAACAAACTGAATACACATTCTTCTCATCAGCCCATGGAACATACTCCAAAAATCAATCACATTTTAGGTCACAAGTCTACCTTCAGTAAATTTCAAGGAATAGACATTATTCCTTGCATCTTCTCAGACCACCATGGAATGAAAGTTGAACTCAGTAAGAATAGGAATATGCATAGTTATACAAAAACATGGAAATTAAATAACCTTATGTTGAGTGATAGCTGGGTCATAGATGAGATTGAGAAGGAAATTATCAAATTTTTGGAATTAAACAATAATGAAGACACAAATTACCAGAACCCCTAGGATACTGCAAAGGCTGTCCTAAGAGGGAAATTTAAAACACTGCAACACTTCCTTAAGTGAATGGAAAGAAAGGAAGTTAACAATTTAATGGGATATCTCAAGCAACTGGAAAAGGAAAAACATTCCAATCCCAAACCCAGCAGAAGAAAAGAAATAATAAAAATTAGAGAAGAACTAAATGAAATTGAAAACAAAGGATTATGGAACAGATCAATAAATCAAAAGTTGGTTTTTTGAAAAGGTCAATAAAATAGATGAACCTTGGCTAACATAACCAGGAAAAAAAGTCTAAAATCTCTAATTACATCAATCAGAAGTGGCAAAGATGAAATAACACCAGATTCCTCAGAAATTGAAAAAATTTTTAATGAATATTACAAGAAACTGTATTCTCAGAAATATAAAAATCTGAAGGAAATTGACCAATACTTGGAAGCACACCACCTTTCAAGACTTAGCCATAATAAAGTGGAAATGTTGAACAGGCCTGTATCAAGTTCTGAAATAGCATGAACCATACACAATCTCTGTAAAAAGAAAAGCCCAGGACCAGATGGCTTCACGTCAGAATGCTACCAAACCTTTAAAGAGGAACTACTACCTATATTACACAAACTTTTCCAAAATATAGAAAAAGAAAGAATACTACCCAACAAGTTCTATGAAGCAAACATTACACTGATCCCCAAACCAGGAAAACACCCAACAAGAAAAGAAAATTATAGACTAATATCACTAATGAATTAAAAAATATTCAACAAGATCCTAACAAACGGAATCCAAGAATACCACTAACAAATTATACTTCATGGTGAATTGGGTTTTATCCTAGGATCTCAAGGCTGGTTCAATATATGTAAATCTATAAGTATAATTCAGCACACAAACAAATTAAAAAACAAAGACCATATGATTCTCTCAATTGATGCAGAAAAAGCTTTTGATAATATCCAGCATCGCTTCACGATCACAACACTTCAGAAAATTGGTATACTACGGTGCATCTTACAAGGATATATGTGAAACTTAGTAAATGTAGAATGTAAATATCTTAACACAATAACTAAGAAAATGCCAGGAAGGCTATGTTAACTAGTGTGATGAAAATCTGCCGAACGGTCTATAAAACTAGTGTATGGTGCCCCAAGAGCGCATTAGTGTACACAGCTATGATTTAATAAAAAAAAAGAAAAAAAAAGAAAATTGGTATAGAAGGGACATTTCTTAAACTGATAGAGGCCATTTACAGCAAACCCACAGCCAATATCGTATTGAATGGAGTTAAATTGAAATCATTTCCACTCAGATCAGAAACTAGGCCACGTTGCCCATTGTCTCCATTGCTCTTTAATATTGTAATGAAAGTTTTAGCCATCACAATTAGAGAAGAGAAGGCGATAAAGGGTATCCATATAGGGTCAGAAGAGATCAAACTTTCGCTCTTCACAGATGATATGATTGTATATCTGGAAAACACCAGGGATTCTACTACAAAACTCTTGAAGTGATCAGGAATACAATAGCACTTCAGGTTACAAAATCAACATTCATAAATTGGTAGGCTTTTCTTGTTTGTTTGTTTTTGTATTTATTTTTTATTTTTTTAACTTGAAATTTATTTATTTTTTCTTTTTTTGTTATTAAATCATAGCTCTGCACATTGATATATTCATGGGGCATGATTCACTAGATTCACAGACTGTTTACCAAGCTTCACATATACCCTTGTAAGATGCACCGCTGGTGTAATCTCACCAATCCCCTTCCCTCTACCCACCTCCTCCCTCTCTCCCTTTCACCCTACCCCCTATTCTTAGGTTGTAACTGGGTTATAGCTTTCATGTGAAAACCCTAAATTAGTTTCATAGTAGGGCTGAGTACATTGGCTACTTTTTCTTCCATTCTTGAGATACTTTACTAAGAAGAATATGTTCCAGCTCCATCCATGTAAACATGAAAGAGGTAAAGTCTCCATATTTCTTTAAGGCTGCATAATATTCCATGGTGTAGACATACCACAATTTATTAATCCATTCATGGATTGATGGGCACTTGGGCTTCTTCCATGACTTAGCAATTATGAATTGAGCTGCAATAAACATTCTGGTACTAATATCTTTGTTATGATGTGATTTTTGGTCTTCTCGGTATATGCCCAGTAGAGGGATTACAGGATTGAATGGCAGCTCTATTTTTAGATCTCTAAGTGTTCTCCATATCTCTTTCCAAAAGGAATGTATTAATTTACATTCCCACCAGCAGTGCAAAAGGGTTCTCTTTTCTCCACATCCGCGCCAACATCTCTGGTCTTGGGATTTTGTGATATAGGCTAGTCTCACTGGAGTTAGATGGTATCTCAAAGTAGTTTTGATTTGCATTTCTCTGATGATTAAAGATGATGAGCATTTTTTCATATGTCTGAAGGCCGCCTGTCTTCTTCAGAGAAGTTTCTCTTCAAATCCCTTGCTCAGCCTGCAATGGGATCCCTTGTTCTATTCTTGCTAATGCGTTTGAGTTCTCTGTGGATTCTAGTTATTAAACTTTTGTCGGGGACATAAACTGCAAATATCTTCTCCCATTCTGAGGGCTGTTTGCTTACTTTACTTACTGTGTTCTTGGCTGTGCAGAAGCTTTTTAGTTTCAAGTCCCAATAGTGTATTTTTGAAGCTGCTTCAATTGCCCGGGGGGTCTTCCTCATAAAATACTCGCCCAGAACAATTTCTTCAAGGGTTTTCCCTGCACTCTCCTCTAGTATCTTTATAGTTTCATGTATTAAGTTTAAATCTGTGATCCAGTTAGAGTCTATCTTGGTTAATGGTGAAAGGTGTGGGTCCAGTTTCAGTTCAACAGGTTGCCAGCCAGTGCACACAGCACCATTTGTTAAATAGGGAATCTTTTCCCCACTGAATGTTTTTAATTGGCTTGTCAAAGATTAAATAACGGTAAGCAGCTGGGTTCATCTCTTGGTTCTCTATTCTGTCCAGACATCTAGTTCTCTGTTTTTGTGCTTATACCATGCTGTTTTGATCACTATCGATTTGTAGTATAGTCTGAGGTCTGGTAGCATGATTCCTCCTGCTTTGTTTTTATTTCTGAGTAATGTCTTGGCTATTCGAGGTTTTTTCTGAGTCCATATAAAACGAAGTATTGTTTTTTCAATATCTTTAAAGTATGACAGTGGAACTTTAATAGGGATTGCATTGAAATTATATATTGCTTTGGGTAGTATAGATATTTTAACTATGTTGATTCTTCCCAGCCATGAGCATGGTATGTTTTTCCATTTGTTAATATTTTCAGCTATTTCTTTTCTTAGAGTTTCATAGTTCTCTTTATAGAGATCTTTCACATCCTTTGTTAGATAAATTCCCAAATATTTCATCTTCTTTGGCACCACTGTGAATGGGATAGAGTCCTTAACTGTTTTTTCAACTTGACTATTGTTGGTATATATAAAGGCTACTGATTTATGAATGTTGATTTTGTAACCTGAGATGCTGCTGTATTCCTTGATCACTTCTAAGAGTTTTGTAGTAGAGTCCCTAGTGTTTTCCAGATATACAATCATATCATCTGTGAAGTGCTAAAGTTTGATCTCTTCTGACCCTATGTGGATACGCTTGATCGCCTTTTATTCACTAATTGCAGTGGCTAAAAATTCCATTACAATGTTAAAAAGCAATGGAGACAATGGGCAGCTTTCTCTGATTCCTGATCTGAGTGGAAATGATTCCAATTTAACTCCATTCAGTATGATATTGGCTGTGGGTTTGCTCTAGATGGTCTCTATCAGTTTAGGAAATGTCCCTTCTATAACGATTTTCTTAAGTGTTCTGATCATGAAGGGATGCTGGATATTATCAAAAGCTTTTTCTGCATCGATTGAGAGAATCATATGGTCTTTATTTTTCAATTTGTTTATGTGCTGGATTACATTTATAGATTTACGTATATTGAACCAGCCAAAGACCCTGGGATAAAACCGACTTGGTCATGATGTATAATTTGTTTGATGTGTTGCTGGATTCTGTTTGTTAAGATCTTGTTGAATATTTTTGCATCTATATTCATTAGTGATATTGGTCTATAATTTTCTTTTCTTGTTGGGTCTATTCCTGGTTTGGGGATCAGGGTGATGTTTGCTTCATAGAATGTGTTGGGTAGTCTTCCTTCTTTTTCTACCTTTTGGAACAGGTTGAGTAATATTAATATTAATTCCTCTTTAAGAGTTTGGTAGAATTCTGACGTGAAACCATCTGGTCCCAGGCTTTTAATTTTAGGGTGGGTTTGTATGGTTGATGCTATTTCCGAACTTGATATTGGCCTGTTCAACATTTCCACTTGATTCTGGCTAAGTCTTGGAAGGTGATGTGCTTTCAAGTATTGGTCAATTTGCTTCAGATTTTCATATTTCTGAGAATACAGTTTCTTGTAATATTCCTAAAATATTTTTTGGATTTCTGAGGAGTCTGTTGTTATTTCGTCTTTGTTGGTTCTGATTGATGAGATTGGAGATTTTACTCTTTTTTTCCTGATTAGGTTGGTCAAAGGTTTATCTATTTTGTTGACCTTTTCGAAAAACCAGCTTTTTGATTTATTGATCTGTTGTATTATTCTTGTGTTTTCAATTTCATTTAATTCTCCTCTAATTTTGGTTATTTCTTTTCTTCTACTGGGTTTGTGGTTGGAATGTTCTTCCTTTTCCAGTTGCATGAGATGTCTCATTAAGTTGTTAACTTCCACTCTTTCCGTTTTCTTGAGGAAGGCTTGCAGTGCTATAAATTTTCCTCTTAGAACTGCCTTTGTGGTTTCCCAGATGTTCTGATAGTTCGTGTCTTCATTGTTGTTCCAAAAAGTTGGCAATTTCTTTCTTAATCTCATCTCTGACACAGCTATCATTCAGCATAAGGTTATTTAACTTCCATGTTTTTGTATGAGTGTGTAGATTCCTGTTGTTACTCAGCTCAAGTTTTATTCCATGGTGGTTCAAGAAGATGCATGGAATAATTTCTATTCCTTTAAATTTACTGAGGTTAGACTTGTTACCTAAGATGTGATCGATTTTGGAGTAAGTTCCATGGGCTGATGAGAAGTATGTGTATTCAGTTTTGTTGGGATGCAATGTTCTGTAGATGTCTGCTAAATCCAAGTCTTGGATGGTTATGTTTAAATCTAAGATTTCTTTGCTCAGCTTCTTGTTGGAGGATCGATCCAACAGTGCCAGAGGAGTGTTGAAATCTCTGACCTTTATGGAGCTGGTGGAAATCAAATTGCTCATGTCTGTTAGAGTTTCTCTTATAAATTGAGGTGCATTCTGGTTGGGCGCATAGATATTAATAATTGAGATCTCATCATATTGAGTATTACCCTTAACAAATATGAAGTGACCATTCTTGTCCTTCCTTACTTTTGTTGGTTTAAAGCCTATTGTATCTGCAAACAAAATTGCAACACCTATTTTTTTCTGATTACCATTTGCCTGAAATATGGTTGACCATCCTTTCACCCTGAGTCTGTATTTGTCTTTTAAATTAAGATGTGACTCTTGTATGCAACAGATATCTGGCCTGAGTTTTTGTATCCAGTCAGCTAACCTATGCCTCTTTAGAGGACAGTTTAAGCCATTCACATTAATGGAGAATATTGATAAGTCTGGTGAAGTCCAGTGGGCATTTTTAATCCTTTTGATTTGGTTATGGCAAATTTCTTCAACATATGTATGTCATTAAATTATTTAATTTCTCCATCATAAATGAAACTCAGTTTAGCTGGATAGAAGATCCGGGGTTGAAAGTTATTTTGCTTTAGGAGATTAAAAGTCAGTTACCACCCTCTTCTGGCTTGAAACGTTTCAGCAGAGAGATCTGCAGTCCTTCTAATATTCTTCCCTTTGAAGGTAATGGTTTTCTTTCTCCTGGCAGCTTTGAGGATTTTCTCCTTCATATTATCTTTAGTGAAGTTAATTATGATATGCCTGGGGGATGTCTTATTGGGATTGAATCATGCTGGGGTTCTGCAGCTGTCTGATATCTGAATTTCAGAATCTCTAGGCATGTCTGGAAAATTCTCTTTCATAATTTCATGCAGAAGGGCCTCTGTGCCCAGCAAGGCCATTCATCTTTTTCTGGAACTCCTATGATTCAGATATTCGCCTTCTTCAAGTCATCTCAGAGCTCTCTGAGAGAATGATCCATTTTTGCTCTCCATTTCAATGCCTCTTGGAGAGTTTGGGAGCGTTCAAAGGCTTTATCTTCGATGTCAGAAATCCTTTCTTCTGCTTGCTCCATTCTGTTGCTGAGTGATTCTACTATATGTTTCATATCTTTGAGGGCTGCAAATTCTTGCTTCAGTGTGTCTAAGTCTTTGGTGGTTTTGTCTTTAAATTCGTTAAATTCTTGTGACAACTTTTGAATTTCTCCTCGAATTCCTAATTCCACTTTGTTAATCTTGTCTGCAATCCATATTCTGAATTTGATTTCTGACATGTCAGCCAGTTGTTTATGAATGGGATCTTCAATTGCATCTGCCATATCTTTCCTTGGGGGGGTTGATCTATTCTGGTTATTCATGTTACCAGAGTTTTTTCCACTGATTTTGCCCTATGGTTTTTCACTCCCTCTGATTTTTTCCCCTAGGGCTTTGTCTAGGTCCTGTACAGTGTTGTGGCCTGAGAAACTGGGGCCCAGTCTGGTATGGTGGGGCTAAGTGGTTCTGTCTTGTTTTCAGCTCGTTTCTCTTCCACCCTAGTGAAACAGATACTCTGGATTTAAGTCTCAGCTGTGGAGAAATATCAGCAATTATGTCACCCCACCCCCCACCCGCAAACAATTGGAAAAGAAAAATCAAACCTTCCTACAACCGTGCACCCAGGGCACCACCTGATTTGTCCTCAGGTGATTAGTTCAGTTCAAAAGTCCAAATCAATTGTCTCAGTCTGCACCTGTCTCGGGTGGGAGAGTTTAAGAGGTCTCTGGGAACTGGATCACAGGGGTCTGGTGACTACTCTGGTGTGGCTTGCTCCAGTGCTGTGTGGAATCAGGAGGAGCCACCCAGCCAATAGATCAGTCTGGGAAGGTTGATGCCTCCTTCCCCACCTTGCAACACTTTCACACCCAGTCACTGATAGCCCTGCATTTGGCTGACCCAGTTGCCTGTAGTGAATCGGTACACTAGGAGTTTGCACCTGCCTGAATCACAAGGATGTCTGCCAGGCTGCTGCGCTCTGTCTCTCTCTAGGAGGAGGAGGTGAGGCCTGACAACCTCGGGCGCTTGATGAAGGTTGGGGGCTTTTCACTCAGGTCCAGTCTCGCCCCTGATTAATATTATTGACAGAACAGAACAGAATAACTCTGTGGTTCCCCTGCAGAAGAGAACCTGAATTGAGTTCCAAATCAGCTTGCCTTTGCTCTTGTATTGTCTATAGGCTGACAATCCCCTGAGGGCCAGGTGCGTCTTAGGTTTAGTAAAGTGGACCTCTGGGTCAGCCCCACCCTGGGAGTTTCCCGGGTTTGCAAGTTGGAGTAGCCTCAGGCAAATCCTATACTCAGGGTCTCTGGTTGCCCAGGGAGACAGGGTGTGTGGCTTCAGAATATTCGGTAGTAAGCCGTATTGCTAGGAAAAGAGGGCTGCTGTTTTATGGCTCAGGCAACCGCTGCTCCGGTGTAGCTCCCCTCCGGCCAACCGTCCCCTGTCCACTCCCGTACCCCATCTGCACTGACCGGCTGCAGCCCAGCACTGTCCACAGCACTTGAGCAATTGCCCAAGAGTCTGGACCCCTGTTGGACAGGCCTCCAGACCCTGGAGCAAGAGCAGAGGGGAGTGCGGGGAGCTCTGGAATCCTGGGGTTGCGGGCAGAGAACATACACAGCTTCACACAGCTTTATGCCTGGCCACACTATCACCAAAAGACAGCTGTTGCACTGTGCCTCAGGGAACCGCCGCTTCGGTTCGATCCCCTCTTTGCCAACCAGGACTGGCCTCCAGACCTCAGTGTGAGTAAAGGGGAGCACTGGGAGCTCAGAATTCCAGGTAGAGACTATATACAGTTTATACAGTTTTATGCCTGGCAGGAGGATGCCGTGGCACCCTAGTAGGGGAGATAGGTCCATTTTTTAGAGGGTCTCTCCCATGGAGTGTAGTGGGAGGCCCTTTGAACTCTGCCCAATTGTTTGTGGGGAACCCTGAGCTGTTCTCACGGGGGAGGGGACTCCTGTCCGCTTGGTTATGGATTTTGTACCTTTCGTTTGTATCCTTGTGGTCGCAGCTCACCTCAGCAGGGTTTACGTGCATTCTTCAACCTTCTCTCTTAGTGAAGTTCAAATCCACCAGGTTACTTGCTGAATTTTTGTCCTTTAACTCTCCTACTGGACGGGAGCCTTTGTGGAAAGCTGGCTTCAGTCAGCCATCTTGTCTGCTCCCACCTGGTAGCCTTTAGATATACCAACAATAGTCAAGCTAAAAAAACAGTCAAGGTCCCTATTCCATTCACAGTAGTGCTAAAGAAGATGAAATATTTGGGAGTTTATCTAACAAAGGATATGAAAGATCTCTATAAAGAGAACTATGAAACTGTAAGAAAAGAAATAGTTGAAAATGTTAACAAATTGAAAAACATACCAAGCTCATGGCTGGGAAGAATAAACATTCTTAAACTGTCCATACTACCCAAAGCCATATACAATTTCAATGCAATCCCTATTAAAGCTCCACTGTCATACTTTAAAGATCTTGAAAAAATAATACTTCATTTTATATGGAATCAGAAAAAAACTCAAATAGTCAAGTCATTACTCAGAAATAAAAACAAAGCAGGAGGAATCACGCTACCAGACCTCAGACTATACTATAAATTGATAGTGATCAAAACAGCATGGTACTGGCACAATAACAGAGAGGCAGATGTTTGGAACAGGATAGAGAACCAAGAGATGAACCCAGCTACTTAGCATTATTTGATCTTTGACAAACGAATTAAAAACATTCAATGGGGAAAATATTCTCTATTTAACAAATTGTGCTGTGTGAACGGGCTATTGACCTGTAGAAGACTGAAACTGGACCCACGCTTTTCACCATTAACTAAGATAGACTCTCACTGGATTAAAATTTAAACTTAAGACATGAAACTATAAAAATACTAGAAGCAAGTGCAGGGAAAACTCTTGAAGAAATTGGCCTGGGCAAATATCTTATGAGGAGGACCCCCGGGGCAATTGAAGCAGCATCGGAAATACACTACTGGGACCTGATCTCACCAAAAATCTTCTGCACAGCCAAGAACATAATAATTAAAGGAAGCAGATATCCCTCAGAATGGGAGAAGATATTTGCACATTATGTCTCTGACAAATGTTTAATAAGGAGAATCCACAGAGAAGTCAAATATATTAGCAAGAAAAGAACAAGTGATCCCATCTCAGGCTGGGCGCGGGACTTGAAGAGAAACTTCTCTGAAGACAGGTGCATGGCCCACAGATATATGAAAAAATTCCCATCATCCTTAATCATGAGAGAACAGCAAATCAAAACTACTTTGAAATATCTTCTAACTGCAGTAAGATTATCCCATATCACAAAATTCCAAGACCAGAGATGTTGGCGTGGATGTGGAGAAAAGGAACACTTCTACACTGGTGGTGGGGATGTAAACTAATACATTCCTTTTAGAAAGATGTTTGGAGAACACTTAGGGATCTAAACATAGACCTTCCATTCAATCCTACAATTCCTCTACTAGGTATACATCCAGAAGACCAAAAATTACATTGTATCAGAGATATTTGTATCAGAATGTTTATTGCAGCCCAATTCATAATTGCTAAGTCATGGGAAAAGCCCAAGTGCCCACCAATCTACAAATGGATTAATAAATTGTGGTATATGTACACCATGGAATATTATGCAGCCTTAAAGAAAGATGGAGACTACCTCTTTCATGTTTACATGGATGAAGTTGGAACATATTCTTAGCAAAGTATCTCAAGTATGGAAGAATAAGTATCCAATGTACTCAGCCCTACTGTGAAGCTAGTTTATAGCTTTCATATTATACCTTTTCATATTATACCATTTCATATTATAGCTTCCAATTATAACCTAAGAATATGGGGAATGGGGAGGGTAAAGACGGGGGAGGATGGGTGGAGCGAGGGTAATTGGTGGGATCACAGCTATGGTGCATCTTACAAGGGTACGGGTACATGTGAAACTTAACTAAATGTAGAATACAAATGTTTTAGCACAATAACTAAGAAAATGCCGTGAAGGCTATGTTAACCAGTGTGATGAGAATATGTCAAATTGTATATAAAAACAGTGTATGGTTTCCCATGATTGCATTAATGTACACAGCTATGATTTAATAATAAATAATTAAAAAGAAAGAATGAAAAGAATTGCTGTTTTAATTAATTCAGGAGAATATTCATAACCTAAGAGTCTGTGGAGGCAAGGCAGGATGTATACTTACCCTAAATATTAAAAAGTTATTATATAGCCATAATAAATACTACTTTTGGATTTGAACACTTGTATCTTATAAATAAAAGGATCAAATGAAAAGACAATGATTAACCCAAATCAGTGCATCTCTAGTTATAGAATTTTAGATACTTTAGTGCAGATTGAGGAACATATTTATAGGTAGATCACATTCCATGTGTGTTTTGAATTCTCACTTCGTAAGTGAATCTAAACTTGGCCTATGAATAACCTTTAAAGAAACACCAGGGTATGTGTGTGTCCACGGGAGTACACAGTCAGAAAAGTTGGCAACTTTTTTATATTTTAGTTCATACACACTAAGACAACCTCACAATTAGGACTAGGATCAAAGCTAAACTATATCCAGTGGTGAATAATTCATAACACACTTTCTTTTCTCATCTCTCTTGCTTAACCCAAACTGAGACCCATTTTGTGTTCCATTGCTCCTTTGAGAAATAATCACTCACCACTTCAGCCCTTTTCCCAATTTCTGTCTTTCTGACAATGTCCACTGTTTCAAAATACCTCATTATCTCCATTCTCCCACTGAGCCTGCAATGTGATGGCATTTTCCTTGCCTGAGGAATGAAGAGACAGTTTTTCTTCTCTCAACAATCCTGCAGGTTGAAATCTGACCAGAACATTCTCAAGCTGATTCCAAATGCATTCCCTGAAAAGGGGATAGTAGGCTTGCTCACCCCCTTTGTCATGGAGTGGAAGAATGTCCTGCCCGGTCTCCTGACAGATTTCTTAGTGAAAGAGAAAAGCTCTGTAGTGCTTAGAAAACAAAGCTATTTCACATTGCTTGGCTGTGAGCTCATAAACAAGGCCTGGGTGACATTTGCAAAGTGCACACACACAGACACACACATTTGTGCACACACACACATGCACAGACACACGCACGCACAGGCTCTGGTCAGTTGAAGACAGAACTGACATACTTAACAGTCAGGCCACATTGCTCACTTTCTGACCTGTTGGCTACATTCAGTTGATAGCTTCCTGCTACCTATCACAAAACAATAAACAATTCTTTTAAGAAGACAGCCCAATTGCTTTAATACCTTCTTTAAAGAGAACAAGAATGCAGAAAGTTAGCCTGTAGGGACTTCATTTTTTATAGACATGCAATTTATGGTGTTTAAATATAAACTTTTGATATTAGGTTGAAACAATCATGTCAAAAATGTACATGAAAGACATTTACATTGGGGTCTTTTCTACTTAGGGTTATAGCTGAACCTTCTACGTCTTTTATCTCCAAAACCCTTGACTGGCTCCTGACTTCACTTTGTTTTAGTAGCTGATTTAGGAAAGACTCTTTTTTCCTCCTGCTCTTTTTCTCCCTCTCTCCCTCCCCCATCCCTTTTTCCCCTCCTCTTCCTGTCCTCTCCTTCTCTCCCCTCCTCTCTTTTCCTTTCTCTCTCCCCCCCCTTTTTTCCCCCTTGTATCGCATTGTGGTTCTGATCTGAGTTTTCCTAATGATTTGTGATGCTGAGCATCTTTTGATGTGCTTATTAGTCATTTATATCTTCTTTAGAGAAATGGCTATTCAAGTTCTTTGTAAATTTTTCAATTGTTTTTTTTTCTTGTTGAATTTTGGCATTTTTTAAATGTTTTCTGGATATTAATCCCCTATCAGATATATGACTTGTAAATACATGTATATTTTTCTTCCTTTTTCTGGGTTGCCTTTCACTCTGAGGACAGTATCCTTTGATGCACAAGTGTTTTCAATTCTGATGAAGTTATAGTCATCCATTTTTTTCCCCTTTGTTGTCTGTGCTGTGGTGTCCTATGCAAAAAATCATTACAAAATTCAGTATCATGAAGAATTTTCTTTGTTTTTGTCTATGAGTTTAATAGTTTAAATCTTTGATCTATTTTGAGCTAGTTTTTGCATATGATGTAAAGTAAGGGACAAAATTTGTTCCTTTGCATATGGGTGTCCCATTTTCTGACACTATTTGTTGAAAAGATTGTCCTTTCCTCCCTAAATGGTCTTGTCCACCTTGCCAAAAATTACTGGACCTTCTCTGAAAGGGTTTAATTCGGGCTGTCTATATGTCTTCCCTTATGCCACTATTACACTGCTTTGATTGTAATTGTAATTTGTAATAAGTTTTGGAATCAGGACGTAGGAGATAGCCAACTTTGTCCTTTTTATTCTAGATTGTGTGGTTATATAGGGGTCTTTGAGATTCCATATTCTCTCTTGTCTTTTTAAAAAACCCTTATCCCATTCTGAGGGCTGTCTGCTTGCTCTGCTTACTGTGTTCTTAGCTGTGCAGAAGCTTTTTAGTTTGATCAAGTCCCAGTAGTGTATTTTTGAAGCTGCTTCAATTGCCCGGGGGGTTCTCCTCATGAAATACTCACCCAGACCAATTTCTTCAAGGGTTTTCCCTGCATTCTCCTCTAGTATTTTTATAGTTTCATGTCTTAAGTTTAAATCTTTAATCCAATGAGAGTCTATCTTCGTTTTTGGTGAAAGGTGTGGGTCCAATTTCAGTCTTCTGCAGGTTGCCAGCCAGTTCACCCAGCACCATTTGTTAAATAGGGAATCTTTTCCCCACTGAATGTTTTTAATTGGCTTGTCAAAAATCAAATAGCGGTAAGTAGCTGGATTCATCTCTTGGTTCTCTATTCTGTTCCAGATATCTACTTCTCTGTTTTTGTGCCAATACCATGCTGTTTTGATCACTATCGATTTGTAGTAAAGTCTGAGGTCTGGTAGTGTGATTCCTCCTGTTTTGTTTTTATTTCTGAGTAATGTCTTGGCTATTCGAGGTTTTTTCTGATTCCATATAAAACGAAGTAATGTTTTTTCAAGATCTTTAAAATATGACAGTGGAGCTTTAATAGGGAGTGCGTTGAAATTATATATTGCTTTGGGTAGTATGGACATTTTGATAATGTTGATTCTTCCTAGCCATGAGCATGGTATGTTTTTCCATTTGTTAACATTTTCAGCTATTTCTTTTCTTAGAGTTTCATAGTTCTCTTTATAGAGATCTTTCACGTATTTTGTTAGGTAAATTCCCAAATATTTCATCTTCTTTGGCGCTACTGTGAATGGGATAGAGTCCTTAACTGCTTTTTCAATTTGACTGTTGTTGGTGTATATAAAGGCTACCGATTTATGAATGTTGATTTTGTAACCTGAGACACTGCTGTATTCCTTGATCACTTCTAGGAGTTTTGTAGTAGAGTCCCTAGTGTTTTCCAGATACACAATCATATCATCTGCGAAGAGCGAGAGAGAAGATATTTGCAGGGTACATCTCTGACAAAGGTTTAATAACCAGAATCCACAGAGAACTCAAACGCATCAGCAAGAAAAAAACAAGGGATCCCATCACAGGCTGGGCAAGGGATTTGAAGAGAAACTTCTCTGAAGAAGACAGGCGCACGGCCTTCAGACATATGAAAAAATGCTCATCATCTTTAATCATCAGAGAAATGCAAATCAAAACTACTTTGAGATATCATCTAACTCCAATGAGACTAGCCTATATCACAAAATCTCAAGACCAGAGATGTTGGCGTGGATGCGGAGAAAAGGGAACACTTCTGCACTGCTGGTGGGAATGCAAATTAATTCATTCCTTTTGGAAAGATATATGGAGAACACTCAGAGATCTAAAAATAGATCTGCCATTCAATCCTGTAATTCCTCTGCCGGGCATATACCCAGAAGACCAAAAATCACAACATAACAAAGATATTTGTACCAGAATGTTTATTGCAGCCCAATTCATAATAGCTAAGTCATGGAAAAAGCCCAAGTGCCCATCGATCCACGAATGGATTAATAAATTGTGGTATATGTATACCATGGAATACTATGCAGCCTTAAAGAAAGATGGAGACTTTACCTCTTTCATGTTTACATGGATGGAGCTGGAACATATTCTTCTTAGTAAAGTATCCCAAGAATGGAAGAAAAAATACCCAATGTACACAGCCCTACTATGAAACTAATTTGGGACTCTCACATGAAAGCTATAACCCAGCTACAACTTAACAATAGGGAGAAGTGGGAAAGGGGGGGTGGGTAGAGGGAGGGGAATCGGTGGGATCACACCTGTGGTGCATATTACAGGGGTATTTGCGAAACTTGGTAAATGTAGAATGTAAATGTTTTGGCACAGTAACTGAGATAACGCCGGAAAGGCTATGTTAACCACTGTGATAAAAATGTGTCAAATGGTTTATGAAGTGAGTGTATGATGCCCCATAATCATATCATTGTACACAGTTATGATTTAATAAAAAAAAATAAAAATAAAAATACAAAAAAAAAAAACAAAAAAACAAAAACCCTTATCCCTCAACTCGCCTTTTAAAAAAAGTTTTTCTGGTTCCTTGGTTCTCTTTTCCCACTACGACCAACATTTTTGAGCGTGTTTTTCTCCTCACTCATTCCAGTCTTCTGAACACATTGTCCCTAGCTCTTAACCTTGGCACATACTGCAGCTAATCTCCCAAAGCTCATGAAAGATCCTTTTGTTTGTAAACGTAGGGATTTACCTTGCTTTACCTATCAGCAGCATTTATTTGGGGCTATTAATCTCTTCTAAAGCATTAAATAATACTCTTCCTTTCACTCCTTGGAAGTTGGGTCCCCACCCCCCTTTCTTCCAATCTCTTTAGCCACTCCTTCCCAGGCTCCTCCTGAGTGTCTCCAACCATGTTCTTGAATTCTTTCTCTTCTCACTTAGTAGATGCCTCTGAGTGATCTAATGCATTTTCCTGACCTCAACAATTTCATGAATTTAATTTCTGAATTTGACCGCCCATAGTTTTAAAAATGTATGAAAAATGAAGCAAAAGTATTTACTTATTTCTATGCCTTTCAATAATTTTGAATGGCATAGAAATAAGTAAAAACACACAAAAGTACCAAAGGAAAAAGAAATAAATTAGAGCAAAAGAGAATTTAGGTTAGGCCTAAGAAAACACTGTTTTCATTTTTAATGTTTTTAGTTAAAACCTGGAGCTCCTGAAATTACTGAGAAATCTTATAGAACCTCCATAGTTGACCAACCTCCTTAAGTTGATCTAATTTTCATAGGCTGGACATGCCACCACATGTACATATCAGTACAATAGGCCTAGTTCCTTACGTTGACCACCTTAGTTTTTGACCGGTTTGTTACAATCCTCTGGGTGGTCATTTTATAGTTTCTGCTATATTTGTAATATTTGCTTGCCTTATATGATCTTGACCAAATAGTCTAGAATTGATTTTCGTTTTTGCTTTTTTGTGAGACAGAATCTCACTCTGTCACCCTGGTAGAGTGCTGTGGCGTCATAGCTCATAGCAACCTCAAACTCCAGGGCTCAAGTGATCCCCTGCAACTTCCCAAGTAGCTGGTACTACAGGTTCCTGCAACCATGCCCAGTTAATTTTTCTATTTTTAGTAGAGATGGGCTGTCACTCTTGATTAGGCTAGTCTTGAACTCCTGAGCTCAAGCAGTCCTCATGCCTTGGTCTCCAGGACTGCTGGGATTACAGGTGTGAGCCACTGCACCCAGCTTGATTTTAAACAGATTCATGTGAAACTTACTAAATGTAGAATGCAAATGTCTTAACACAATAACTAAGAAAATGCCAGAAAGGCTATGTTAATCAGTGTGATGAAAATAAAATATGTCAAATAGTATATAAAACCAGTGTATGGTGCCCCATGATTGCATTAATGTACACAGCTATGATTTAATAAAAAAATAGATTTATCAACTCTTATAACATCAAATTTTCTTCTGCTTGTGATAAATGATCATAGGATAGGAGTCTCAAGGTATACATGATTGTGGGAATAAGGTGCCTGGCTTTTCTGAGCCTGGAGGCATTTCAGATTGATTGGAAGAGTATATCTTCCATTCTATGTCTCTGTCACTTCCCAACAGAACATGGTTAAATGCCAATACTAGACAATATTTATAAAAGGGGTCATATATGTGCTCTGAGTGCAAATCTGGATTGCAGGAAAATGTTACCAGGAGAGAGCAAAATTTTCATCAGGCAGCGCAAATGACTAATGGCCCCTAGCCATTCCCTTGAAGAGTAGCAACAATTTCCTATAATGGGACTCAGAGGTAGGATGAGGCAACTTTGAAAGGATCAGGTGCAATGACACAGATCGTGTTTTGACCCAAGTTCTTTTGACCCATGTATCACAGGTGTTAACTAAAGGGGCTTTAATTAATTATCAGGTCAAATTCCAAAAGATTGAGCAAACTAAGACAGCCCTGCTTGGTGACTTGATAACTATATCATGTTTACCCTGCATGAAAGCTATGGGTGTAGAACTCTGCAAACAAAACAAGAACATTTCAGCACTTATACACAAATTATTCTATTTACATAGGCAACAGTGGAATCAAGCAAATTGCAAGGATACATATTTTGAACCAGAGTGAAGGATTTGGGAGAAACCGTATTATTACTTATTTTCTGTGTACTTATAAGTTATCCAATTTTAATAGGACCTCTGAATACATTTTAATGCTAAATTATGTGATGCAAATTATATAAATCACAGATTTGGGTGAGAGAAGGTATTTGACTGTCTGCTGCCCAGGCTACAAACTCAGCATGTTCCTTTCTCTTTGGTTTCCTGTCCACCTTGCCACCTGGGCTCTTGGGCTGGCCTTGCCTTTTTTGGCCCCCCAATCTACTCTATTTTACTTGGGCCTTGCTACCTTGATTTTCTTTTTTTCTTTTGTGATCAAAACTATAACTTCCCTCCGTTCTGCTAGGTAAAAAAAGTGTCTCTGAAAATATTTTCTGAGCCAAAGCAATCAAGGGATACTACTTTGTAGATTATTATACCCATAAAAATTGTCTTTGATCAGGGCCATTTAAAGTCTTGTCCTACAGTAGTTAATTTTATGATGCAAATACTAACACTTGTGACATAGGAGCTTGTATGGGTCATCTACTGGAGTGGGTGAGGGTCTGTTTTTTTTTTCTCCTTATCAGAAAATGATATTAACAGCAAGGAGGGATGGCTAGAGTAATTAGTTGGCCAAGGATCCAGCAGAACTGGACTTTGATTTCTTTCCTGGGGCATGAAATCGGAGGGTGAGTTTGGAGGGTATTTGAACTGATTTGTTTGTGTATTTGAACTGATTCCGCCTTGCTAGTTAAGAAATCACTCTGGCATGGCTGTTTGCCATGGTATTTTTCATACTTTATCTAGCATTCGGTGTCTCTGTTGCCTGAGAGCTGTATTTATATTTACACTGTGAAGCGTGAATATGCTGCTGTCCTTTGGGGAAGGGGATTCATCAAATAATCCTTTTGCTTGAGTATTATTAAGTGGACCATGGCACTTCCTCTGCTTGTTTTTGCTTGGAGCCCTTGGGACATGTGAGGTGGCCTTGTCCACTTCAATGGGTGTCAGCAGCGTGAGGCAGATTTTTTTTTTTTTTTTTTTTTTTGTAGAGACAGAGTCTCACTGTACCGCCCTCGGGTAGAGTGCCGTGGTGTCACACGGCTCACAGCAACCTCTAACTCTTGGGCTTACACGATTCTCTTGCCTCAGCCTCCGGAGCAGCTGGGACTACAGGCGCCCGCCACAACGCCCGGCTATTTTTTTTGTTGTTGCAGTTTGGGCGGGGCTGGGTTTGAATCCGCCACCCTCGGCATATGGGGCCGGCGCCCTACTCACTGAGCCACAGGCGCCGCCCCAAGGCAGATTTAAAGATACATAAATTCAACTGAGAGAGAAGGTAATATGGCACAGCTGAATAATGAGCTTTAATAGGCAAAGCAAATAGTTAAATGCAAGATGTTCACTGCATGCTAAAACTTAAGGAATGCATATTCAATGCAATGCTTTATTAAATACAACATTCAGCATATGGGTACTCACAATAAATGTATATAAATAGCTGATAAAATTGCTCAGTATTAGAAAGCTAGTGGCAAAAATGACCTCATATGTCAAGCAGACAAGTAGGCAGCTACCGTTTTCTTTGTACACCTTATAGATGATAAATTAGTTTTATGGCCTGCATGGGGTTCTTATCACACTACAGCACCAAGTGCATGATAAAGAAAAAAAAAATGCCTCAGCTTAAAAATCGAACAGGAATTTGGAGTCCCAGTGGAGCTCATTTTTTAAATGAAGAGAATTTTAGCCCGCTTCCTTTGGGGAAGATTTATTGAGGCGAAGAGAAATATAGATCTTGGTTATGTGTTTTGATTAAAACTTGATTTTTGTCTTTATTGACACAGGGTAGAATGTGAATCCGTCATAACTGGCTGCCTATTGATTGAGAGCAGTTTGGTCCAATGGGCACAGAAGAGGAAAAAGAAGGGAGTCTTAGCTTTTATTTCCAGCTCTACTACTAACAGGCAAAGCTGACCATGGATAAAACTTCGTTACTCTTTGCTAGCTCTGCTTGTTCTATTGAATTGCCCTCAAGGCTGGGGAATCAACACTTTCAGTTTTATCCTAAGTCTGTAGGATATGGAAGGACAACTATGCCATGTAGAATTAAAGGAAATGGACTAATTTTCCCTAGCAGCTATGGGGCAGGCAGTGCCTAAATAAATGGCACTAGTGTACAGTGTGTGTGTGTGTGCATGTGTGTATGTGTGTGTGTTGTGTGGGGAGCCATTAATGTCGATTTAAACACCTTCTATGGAAAAAAAAAAACAAGAAAGATACTAGGCTCATGGTGCAGTTTCTCAGTTTTTATGAGACTATGCCTTTCTTTGATAAACATAAAAATCTTATGCACTGCTTTCCCTCAATTTGAAATTCAAAGAAGCTAAACTCAATTACTATTACTGTAAGGGGACAGAGACTTGCTTTGCTTTCAAATGGCAGGAGAGCTTGTCCCTAAACCTTGCTTCCCTGGAGTCACTGCTTTGCCAGCCGCAGGTATCCTTAGGATCATTTTCATATCAAATCACATCAGTGATTTATTGTTTCACAATGGAGACAAGCAGCAGTTGTGTATCTGTGATAGGATGTATTTCTGTGCCTCTGGGGTGTGGCTGAGACCTCAGAGGTGATTCAATTCCTTGTTTTAGGCCTCACATTATTCGCAGCTGAGGTGTGAGAAAGAGTCTGTTTGAGGTACAAATAGGGGTAGCTTGAAGAAATGAAAAAAATCTTTCTCCCCCCCTCCACCCTTGTTTAATTTTTTTCCCCTTTTCTCAAGTCTCTTGGGAGACTGGTATTGTTTTTAATTGTAAAATTTAAAATTTAAAAAAAATCTGTAATTCCTACATATAATTAAAAATAGTGTTTAGCTGCTTTAATTTCCCACCTGGTAACCAGAAGTGATACATTTGGACCATCTGTGAGCAAGTAGCCTGGTCCATGCTGAGAGGAGCCACTCTCTGAGAGGTGCTGAGTTTAAGTCAGGGGCAAATGTGTCCATTTACACTAAGGAAATGTCTCCATGGTCTCCGGCAAAGGTTCAGAGAGCAATTTGATGCCCCATGATACATCCTAATGTAAATACATATTTTCCCTCATACGTTTCATTTTGGTTCCTTTTTAATGTCATGGGAATGGTTTGGAAAGGAGATGGTTACCTCCCCAAATTCTGAGCTGAGTAAACATTTCTTTCTGGTCCATGCTATTGCCCAGATTTCATGTGTGCTCTGCCATTTCATTCATCCATGCATGCATTCATCCAGCACTTATTTATTGATCAATTAGTCTGTGTCAAGAGCCAGTGATGCAACATCCCTACTGTACCAGCCTGTCACTTCCTCAACCCCAGTTGTGCCCACCACAAGCACCGTCATTTCCCTGTGCCCAGACTACATTCCAGCACCACTGATGTCATCTGACCCCAGCGTGTGCTGTTGGCTCTCTTGCATCTGAGCCTCTCTATATGATGCCAAAATCATCTTGCCCTTCCTCTACTCTCAACTCCCACCTAATCATTCTTCAGGTGACACAGTGGGCACTTACTTTCTCCAGGAAGCATGGCCTTGACCTCCTTGACTAGGCTGGATGCTCTTCAGTTATATCAAGTCCTTGTTACTTTTGACTGCTGTAGCTGTTCAGCTGCATTTCATTCCTGCTGGTTCCAGGAAAGCAGAGGCCTTCTTTGCCATTTTATCCCCAGCGTCTACAACTTGGCACATAGAAGACACTTAAAAAATACTTTTAAATAACCAAATGAAACTGGAATGACTTTTGTCTCAGAAGCTAAGTCTAGAGTTTGAAATTCCCAGAGGGGTGGATTTCCCCTCCTCCTTGCTATGTGGCTTAGGAGTGCTGGATTGTGTTATGAGATGAGAGTGAAAGACAAAGGGGACTGGGGATCATGGAGAGGCTTTTAATTTACTAAATATTGAAAATACTTTTAACTGTTTATAGGATGCTGCCTGAAATTGATCCCAATGTATATTCATGTTATCTGTAATTTCATGCCAGTATAACTTGCTATGTAAATAACATTCTGCACAGGTTTTTTATTCACACTTTGAAATTCCTGGGAATGATGACAAAGAAAGGACAATTTAGCTACTCTTTCCTTGAACAGTAGATCTCGGAGATGCTGTTTGACAGCACAGTGGAGCTCTTACCTATATTGTATACAAAACTGCTCATCTACATGTGACAGTTGTCATTCTCTTTGGCAATAAAATTACCACCATGTAGAGGAAACCAATCTGAATAGGTAATAACAGGGATAAAAAAAGTCACTTTTTCGATTTTTAACTATGGCCATTAAAAATAAAATATAACTTTTCTTAGAGGGGGCTGCTAACCTTGCCAGCATGTTGACATCATTTACATCAGGCACATTCAGCATGGTGTCTGAACAGAGAAGAAAAACAGCAGGATTTCTAAACAATGCTGTTTTTTTTTTTTAATTATTATTCTTTAAGATGTACTTGAGTTCATTAACAGCAGTGGAACTGATCGGGATGAAAATGAAGTAGCGTCCATAAATGGTGTCTAGCTGAGCTGGTGTTAGCAGCATAGGACAGGACAACCGTCAGTCATATACGTAGAGATAACCATTATCTCCACTTAGCTCATGGCTCTGTCAGCCCCCACCCCCAGCAAATATCTGGGCCCTAGTGATGCATACAGGGATAAAATGCTTTGCCCTTGTTTGTTGGTAAAGTCAGTCCGGAAAGTGCTACTGACAAAAGGGTTAGGGATTGGTTTCTTTTCCTAGAAATTCTAAATGAGTTCATAGACACACTTGCAAAAAGTAGGATTTATGCCTGAGTATGGCTTGCAAGGAGGGAGTAAACCTCCTGAATTTAGCTATCAAATTTGTTAATGTTTCTCTAAAGCCTAAACTTCCACTTAATAAGCAAATCATCATCAGACAGCCAGTGAATGGCAAATTCATTCCATTCAGCATCTTTTCAAAAGTGGATTTTGTGCACTTATCTCCATGAAAACCCAGTGGGAAGATTTTCCCTGGGAGTGCTCCTACATCTGCCTGTTTTTAATGATGGTAATGGCAAGCAATATTCAACAATTACTTTGGCGATCTCATTTCAAGCATGCAAATCATATTATTGAAGAGCCCAGCAAAAGCCATTTGTTCCTTGGAAATACCAGATAAGTTTTGCAGGATGAGCAAACATGACTTGGAGAAGGCTAGGCCCTCTGCCTCTTAACCTTGGCTGCACAGCGTAGAATTTGCCCAAAGCGGTTGTAAAAGGCAATCCTATGTCCTCAATTTTGATATCAGGACAATTAATGACAATTAAGATTATGGGGGGGAAGCAGAAAGAGGGACAGAGGGAGGGGGGTGGGGCCTTGGTGTGTGTCACACTTTATGGGGGCAAGACATGATTGCAAGAGGGACTTTACCTAACAATTGCAATTAGTGTAACCTGTCTTATTGTACCCTCAATGAATCCCCAACAATAAAAAAAAAAGGCAACCTAAATAGAAACATCAAAGGAGAGAGAAACAAAATTTCATTCCTTAAGTGAAAGAGTTCTTTTGGTGTCATTTATGAAAAGATTAGTTTTTTCAGTTATTTATTAATTACAAATAATATCATTTAAAGACAATGAACAGAAAGAAAAACTGCACACTGCTGATAAAGATCATGAAGTCAAAGCCAACATCCTGCTCAAGAATAAGAACTTTTATAGGTATCACAGTGGTCCCAATGCCTTTTCCATTTTCACTCTGTATGTTTTACTCATCTGAGCTGTATCCAATGTACTCAGCCCTACTATGAAAGTAATTTATGGCTTTCATGTGAAAGCTATAACCCAGTTATAATCTCAGAATTTGGGGAAGAGGGAGAGGGAGGTGAGGGAGGGGGGAGGATGGGTGGGGGGAGGGTGATTGGTGGGATTACACCTATGGTGCATCTTACAAGGGTACATGTGAAACTCAGTAAATGTAGAATATAAATGTCTTAATACCATAACTAAGAAAATGCCAGAAATGCTATGTTAACCAATGTGATGAAAATATGTCAGATGGTCTATAAAACCAGTGTATGGTGCCCCATGATCACAGGGCGACAGCTTGAGGCTCTGTCTCAAAAAAAAAAAAAAGTTGTCTATTAAAAACCCAACAACAACAAAATGTCATTGCCTTCTCCCCCTTCATCTCTCTCCTCTACTTGAATTTAATTGTGCTTCTCTTTTCATATGGGCCGATAGTTGTTCTTCCACTAGTTTCATGTTAGTATTGAGTACTTGGGTGCTTGTTTTCCATTCTAGAGATACTTTACTAAGCTCAGTAAGCTCCCACCTGATAGGTATAATGTAGGGGTACATGGCACACCTCCTGAGTGAAGGATTCAAATACAACTCAAACTTTTTCTAACAAATGCAAACAACATAACCTAATCACTTGCACCCTTATATTAATCTAAAAATAATTGACCACCCCCCAAATCCTTACTTTTGTGGTCTGAAAAGATTTCTGTTTAATTCTTAGCTAAGGTTTGTGTGTACAGGGTGAGGGTAGGGTGTGCTATAGCTGTCTTTTTAAAGCAGACCTCTTGATTATCACTACTGAAATGGGTGCCATTTTTCTGAATACAGTTTTCATTTCTGTGAAATGTGAAAATATAATACAAGTATTTATGTTTTGCATTTCCACTTATTGACAACTATTTCTTAAATTACATATGTGAAAGCTCTGAGGAAAGAGGCATTATGATATCTTTCTTCTTCTTACCTAGGATAAACTTCATGTTCTGTAAGTGCTGGCAGCTTACTGAAGGTCTTGGCTGCTAATGTCTGGTTATAGCAGAAATGAATGCTTTATGAATAGTGTACAAAGAGACTAAAGTGTTAATAAAACTGTTACTCTGCTGTCCTTTAATTTCTATTTAATTCTTTCATGCAGTCATAGACTCTTAGACTAACTTTCTCTCCCTCCCTAAAGTTTTTTTCTTTTGCCTTTTTAAAATTTTTAAATTTTGTTTATTATTAAATTATAGCTGTGTACATTAATGCAATCCCTCCCTAAAGTTTTGAGGTAGACATAAAAGCAAATTGATTATTCTTGAAGTCCAGACTTCTCTGTATCTCCTAGACGTGTATCGGTAAATGCAGTGCTCAGACATCCGGGTCCAGCTCCTCTGAAATATGGCCATTGTATGTCTCAATGTCCCTAGAGTGAGGACCTCCAGCTCCTTAAATCTGTCAACCTAATACTTTCAAACAACATTGATGAAAGCCGCCAAACAATAATGACAAGCCCCTAAAATAGATTCGTGGGGTTGTGGTGGCTGAGAGCTAGCTTTGCTAAAAATAAAGCTGCTTCTGCTCCCTCCATCATCCTTTTCCTGCTAGACTATAATTAAAGTCCACATCTGAAATTCTTATTGAGTGGCAAATTCCCATGAATGATTAGCATCTGGCATCCAAAATTACTCTGCAAAGAACAGTGTTCTCAGTGGCACATCTGACAGGCTTGGCTCACTTTCAGTGTTCCTGGCTTCCTGATGAGTGGCAAACCAATGGCTGAAAAGGAAGATTGCTTCAGCCTGATATTAATCAATCAGATGGTCCCTTCATCAATGAGTTGAAGCAATTTCCCATGCCTTCACTCACTTACCCCACACTGGCACATGAGATGAGAGGAGTGATAGGGGAAAAATCAGCCTCACTAATTGGAATACTTTTTGCCTCTGCCAAAGCAAGGAAAGTGGGACCCAGCTTGGTTGGGAAAATGTAGTTCCCTGGAGAGACAGAGAATTGCACTTGCCTGCTAGTCCAAACAGCATTAGTTTCTGCACAGAAATTCTACCCAATTAAAGGACTTATTTGAACCTGCAATATGTGACCTCCCTGGAATGGAGAGATCAATTTTAGAGAAAAGGGGGAAAATCTTTCCCCTCATCTTGTTTTTCATGCTTGTGTTATTTGCATGAAGACCAGACAATGTGTGATTGTGCCTGGGCTACTCCTCACAGCATTCTCAGTAAGAACATGTTGGACAATGAGAGGTGGTTTTTCATCTGAGCAGTCAAATAAACCTAATCATATGAATATGCAATGAGCTAAAACACCAATCTTGCAACTGAAAGGTTTTATGATTTTAGGTAGACTAGTGATAAACTGTTATCATAATTGCAATTAGAAAGGGCAGGCCAGCTTCCTGCTGCTTGTGCTCACATTTGACATGTGAACAGTTTGAAGTTAGATGTCTGAGCTGCATTCCTGGTTTGCACTAGTCTGGAGCTGCTGTTTGCAATGTGGCAAGAGGTCACATAAAGTAAGGCTAACTCTGTTGAAAACAAGTATGCTACCTTTCTATGTTTGCTGGAGATAGCCAGTATTTTGACATTTTATTATGTATGTAAAATTCTTACTATATGTTTTATTAAATAATAGAATGGCCTGACAGAGGAGATTCAGGTATCTAAGAATTACAAACTTAGGATGGAGGCAATGATCCACATCTTTAGAGATCCATGTGATTTATCTGATGGGATGGGGACTGGTGGCATAAATTTCTGCAATTGATTAACCTATGTCTCTGGTCTTGCTTTATTATCACACACCAAAGAGTGAGAAACAAACCTGACATTCTCAACGGGGAATAAAGCATGGAGGTGATGGTAAGGGTCAGCAGAAAGCAGGTGAAATGCCAGTTAGAGATGTTTTCTGTGGCAGGAAATGATGAGCCATTACATATTGGCAATTTGTACTTCAATTGATTCTTTTGGTAAGTTTCAAAGAGCCTTTAAAGGTATGGTAGATAGAAATACTTGACACAAATGCCAAAGGCAGTTGGTTGCTACTGTAAAGCCTGCTTCTCTATCCTCAGACTACTTGGAAGATGAACATCGGTGCTGGTGAAGCACCTCTGATATGCTGCAGTTCTTTGTCCTCAGATGGAGAAGCTGTGACCCAGGATGGATATAAGTTTCCTAACCAATTCTGAGAGATCCACAAGACTTGGATTTTTGACCCTTGGACAGAACTAAAATGCACCTTATGGGTTGACCTTGAATGAAATCAGAGGAAAGAAGCAATGCCTCACTCACTTTACATTGGCATCACGGGGTACCACTGTAGGACACTCGGGGTAGGGACACACTAAAACTGGCTTGTTTTTGTTTTAGAGTCCCAACCCATGAGACCCAAGTAATAAAATTTCAGAAATTTTGTTGGCTGGTTGATGTTATGTTATAAGCTTGAAATCAGCCATAGTAGAGGAATTTTAGGTAACTAAGACAAAAACATTAAATGAAAAATGGAATGTTTGCTTCTGAGTGTTCTAGACCAACACCAGATGCCAAAAGTCTGTTCAACATGAAAGAAACAGTGAATTCTACTCTTTTAACTGATGCTTATAAAAAATGGCATTGGTCATTAAGGGACTAATAGAGGAATGTTATTACTATAGAGATAAACCCTGATCTGGAGATAAAGAGAGTTGATTTCTTCATGCCAAAGAAGGAACATGCCAGTCTCTCTTAAAGAAGCCTAGGACGGAATTCCATAGACAAATTTCCTAAAGTGCAAAGTTCAAATCCATCCCTGGGTGGCTCTTGGTGTCTTTGTCAGTTGAAATGATTTTTACGGAATTAATCCATTTTAAGAATACCTGGAGAAACAAGATCTTAAGATATCCTATAACAGAAAAAAATCACCCATAGCAAAGAGTGCTATATTCCATGGTGAGCTAAAGTTGGCACATGCTGGATTAAGGGGCTGAATGTGTGTGTCTGTGTGCTCTCTATGATGTTACCTTTGAACCTGGAAATCAGCCAGGATGGAACTATTTACACCATGAAAACTGACATATCAGGTTTTAGTGTGTTTCTTCCACTCTACGGAAAGATGGTTGTTAAACATTGGATCACTGGATATTCTAGTATCCTAATATTAAAGCCACAGACAATAGCATATTTTATATTCAGAAGGCTTTAAAAATATTCCTGAAAATTTATTTCAGCTAAATAAAATGAACTACAGACATGGCAATAATAGATCTACATGAAGTGAAGATCTGTGTGGAGAATGAGATAATTGATAATTCTCTCACCTAAAGATATAATGGGATTTATTAAAATAAATAGAACCAAAATCCAAAGAATTGGACTGATACTTAAAATATTTTATTTAAGACCTACACTATATCTGCAATTATGATAGGTGCTTCGGGGAATACAAAAGATGTACAAGCTTTCCATTAGAGAGCTAAAACTTTAGCTGTATAAACAAAACCCAAGGAAAATATTAAAGGGAAGAACTTAACAAACACTAAAAGTTGGGAGGAAAAAAGTTCTGGGTGTTGGGTACAACTAACAGATAAAGTCCTGGTGAAAGTGAAAATGGAGCAGAATCTTAAAGTAAGGACAATATTTGGATAATACTTGGGGCATACAGAAGTGATTACAGACTTGGTCTAAGGGCAAGTAAGCAAAAATTCTACAGTAAAGTCTAACACCTCATAACTTTCAGGTGTTAAAATGGCAGGCATCCAGTCTCTCTGAAGGAACAGCCTTCATTGTTCTCTGTCCATTGTACCTTTCACCCCCTTTTTAAATATCCTGGAAACATATTTGTTACACTGCATGTGTAGAGTCTATTAATAGACATTCTTGGCATGGGTAGAAGGGGAAGCTGGAAAGTGGTGGTTAAGTGGATTATAGGAAAAGGAAGGAATAAAGGGAAGGAGGGAGAGTGGGAGGGAGGGAGAAAGGAAAGAAGGAAGAAAACGAGGGAAGGAGGGAGGGAGGAAGGGAGGAAAAGAAGGAGGTAGAGAGGAGAGAGGATAGGTGATGATTGAACCAAAGGAAGAGGTGGAAAATAATCAATTACTCCACAGAAGGCGTTATGTGAAATAGCCCTCATGTGTCTCACATCAGCTAGTTATCAAAACATCACAATATCACTGGGGGAAGACGTTGTCCTTATTTCCTAATCAAGGAAGCCAAGGCTAAGAAAAATTAACTCTCTGAAAGTTGCAGAGTTACCAAAGTTGGATCTTGGTGTCCAGCCTAGCTCTTCTGACTCTAGATCCAGGGATCTTTTCATAATGTCACACACTCTGGCCCTTGATTTCTTGAAAATTCCAGGAGTTTTATTGTTTAGCTAAATGCCAATAGGAGAGGGGAAAACAGCACATGCAGGAACATGTGGGGGGCTGAACCAGCTATACCCCCAAGAAACTAAATATTTCACAAATGGCTTGATCAATTATGAAAAGGGAATACTATGTTTGGTTAAGGTTGTGAAAGGGGGACATGACTCCATATTTAGCTGAAAGGACACCAAAGGGAAAATAGCCATATATTATGGAAGGAAGGAGGTTACAGCATTGAAATGGAAGGAGATAGAAGAATCAACTAAAGGAAATAATAGCATTATAAAAAACCACACTTAGCATTTATAAAACGCTGTATCTCTTATTTTCTCAAATGATAGAACTACTCCAACCTGGCTCACCAGGGCTCCAAAGATACTTTGGAAAGAACTATAAAAATCCCCTGGTAAATTACATCCATTTAGGGGTGTAATTTAAGGAGTCCTAAACTTTTCTACGAGCTTCAAGATCACTGCACATTGTTGGATCTGCCCAAAATGGCCTGGACTAGATCCCAAAAACACCAGTGGGAGAGACTGAAGCAGACTGGCCAGACTAGAAAAGGAAAATGAAGCCATTTGGACTTGAATGAAGCTGTAGATGGTTTAACAGTTTGCAATTTATAATTTTTTTTTTTTTTTAGTCCTTTTAACATTCTTTATCTGCCTTTATTTGCTCAACGGCCCTTTGTTCAAGTTCACACTCAGCTTACCACATTAGATGAAGCACACAGCAGTGGACAGGGGAATTTAATCTAGAAATCAGCCTGACTTGTCTTTGTAATGTAGTTTTGCTTCCAGGGCTATGCTAGGAGGATGCATAAGCAGAAGCCCTGTCTAGGTTAGGTGGCCTGAGAGCTCTGCCAGCATTCCTGGCAATGCCTTTTAGTCAGTGATGTCAAGCAGACTCCCATCTCCTTAACCGACAGCAATGAGCATTTTAATAAAACGAGGTTCTGGTTGTTTTGAAGCATGAAGCCTTGTAGAAAGGAGAATCTGATCAGCTTTTGCCATGGCTTTCATAATTGTGAATCCTTCTATCTGACTGCCAGTAATGCTCTTTCCCAGACATTTAGAATAGATCATCCTCACTTCAAGCTGTCTCAGATGCAAGGCTCGGGATTCTTTCAACCTGCTTGTAGCTTTCAGGTGCTAAGATGGCAGGTGTCCAATCTCTCTGAAGAAAAAGCCTTCATTGTTCACTGTGCCACTGTATCTTCCTACCTTTTTTGTTATATCCTGGAAACCTATTTGATTTTTAACTGCTGCCACATACTGGGGAAACATCTTTATCGAGCAGTCCTCAATGGTATGGCTTGAGTCCTTTTCAACAGGGGGCCTGTAAGTCTCTAGCTAAGATGAAAAATCAGAATGTTTCTGTCCACTTGGTTATCTTTATGTCAAATCAATTTGAATGGCATTGGTTCTTGTGCAGCTTTGTTGCTGAAATTTTTCTAGAATTGTCACCATCTTCCCAGAAGGCCACAACTCAAAACTATTGGAAAAGTTCCCAAATTAGAATTCTTTTTTGTTCTCTTTCTCTCTCTCCACCTCCCTCTCTCTCTGTCTATATCACATTAATATCTTTAACAGTATTCTGCAGATAGGTCTTTTCCAATATAACAAAGGAATTCTGAGTTAAATATATCACAAGAAATGGATATTTGTCCACAATGCTAGAAAGCTTTTGCCTAAAATCTCCTCTCCCCTGCAATGTATAAAAGAACTTGCTTTCTATTGATTACAGCTTATTTTGGATTCTAAACATACCCTGTGATTAAACATATATGTTTTAAGCATAGCTTTTTAAAGTATGAATAATCCTGGTAAGATCAAGAAAATATCATTCATACCATAGATACGTTTATTTAATTACTTTGCACCCCTCTTGGCAGACAGTAGGACCTAGAAACACTAGAAACACTGAGAAATGTGGTTAATAAAGTGAGACAATTCTGTGCCCTTTGATCAACCTCTTTTCACATGTGTCCTCAGCATGTGTGCATACACACGCACACACATACAGAATGATACTCTATGTGTGGTCATGGATGCGTTGATTAATTTGACTACCATAATCATTATACAATGCATATATATTATTAAACCAGAATGTTGTACACTTTGAATATATATTATGCAGTTTTTGTCAATTATAGCTCAGAAAATCTGAAACAAAATCATGTGGGACAAAGGAAAGGAAATTAGGAAGGAAGCAGAAAGTGATTTGGAACAAGTAACCATCTTAGGAAGGCAAGTGGGGAAGGATCATTCTGTACACAAAGGACTACAAGGGTATTGAGAATCTGGAAAAGCATAGTGATGAGTTCACTGGATGAAGGAAGAGGTGTGTGAAAACAGGCAACTTTTGAGGTTTTCATTTGGAGGAGGATTGTAAACTTTTGGGATACTTTAATTCAGTTGATGCAGTTAAGTTAGTTTAACCCTGTCTGCTCTCCGTGGGGGACTACTCCCAAGGAACATTGCCAGCTCATCCCATCTTCCTCCAGTTCTGGGTACAACCTTCTCCAACTTCAAATCTGCCTTTTCTTTTGAATGCTGTTTTCCACTTTCCACAGCTGCTCACATCAAAGGGAAAGCAGGCCTCACAGACCACCTATTATTTTGCAGATATAATGTATTTGGTACTAACAAAGTGTATGAAGAGCCAATTGGGGAAATAATCTTTACTCACTTGAAATTACTGGATAGTTAAATGAAAAGATGAGCCAACTATGACATTTTATCTAAAGAATGGTAACTACATTTGTATTCTCCTTCTGAACATAATTTAAGGGTTGTTATCATACTTTATGGTTTTTTTAAAATCTTAGTAATTACCATGTAGTAATGAGACTAATATTTAATAAGTAAGACTAAATCTTACTTATTACCATGTAGTAATAAGACTAATATTTTTTGAGTGATTGCTGAATGTCAGACATGGGGCTGAATGTGTTGCAGGAATTATCTCATTTAATCCTCATGATAGCCCTATGACTTAATTTCTGTTATTATTCCCATTTGGTAGACATGGGCGATGAGACCTGGGATAGTAAAATGGCCTCTCACAGGTCTTATACCTCCTGGAAGAAGACCAGAATTACATTCAGGTGTATATGATAATGAATACTCATTAGGTTTGTGAAAAAAAAGAATTCTACTGATTCCTTAGGCTGAATCTGTAGGGAGCCAGAAACCCGTGAAGTTCTGCCTCTGTAGGTCTGTGTTAAGGCCTTTTATCTATTGTCTGACCCAACCTCACCATTCACTGCATTTCCCTTTCTCCAGGTGTTGATGCTCTGGGTCTGTTCTTTTTTCTGTGAGCTTTATTGTTCTCCCCTATCTATCTTCAGGGTCCTGCAGAGGTTACCCAGGAGGATTTAGGTTGAAAATCTGATTGTTCTAGGTTACAACACCTGAGCCAACCCTGACTACCTGCCTAACTCATATAACTTCTTCTGGCCTTTTCACCTGGTCTGTAAGTGAAAGTCATGATCGCATCTGCTTTAGGTGTGATGTGAGGATTAAATGACATCAGGCACTTAGTACAAAGTCTGGCATATGGAATGTGTTCAGTAAATATTATTATTATTCTATCATCAGCTGTTCTCATTATTGTATTCATATCAGCCCACCTTCAGCACTTTCTTTTCTGAACTTTCTCATGGCCGATGCATAAGTAGCAATTATTTTTATGTGTATGCTATTTCATCAACTAGTGGGATAAATTCCTTTGATGGCAAGGAGTAGCTATATGAAAAATTTCCAAGGACAGATACCAAAGGGAAAACTAGCCTTACCATGAAATTAAACTCACTTCCTCATATGGTGATTGGTGCCAATATCTTGCTTGCCTGATCTCCGAGTATACATTTACTTTAGCTATAAGGGCTGCCCTTTTGAACACTTGAATTTTGCTTCCAGACCTTTAACTTGCTAATGTTAACATATCCCAGATACCTAGCTGCAAATTTGCCTGTAGTTCTATTTATTTTGAGAAAATAAACGTAAGGGAAAGTAGCAAAAGAAAAATTGAGCACCCTCTGTTAAATATTTTTTTCCTGGTTTGTTGTTTTTGACAGTGTGTTCTCTGTTTGATCATATTTGTAACCTGATTTTGCAGAGCTATTTATGCCAGTTACAAAAGAAATGTGACCTTATAGAAGGGGAGATGATTTGAGCAGATGGTTGGTTAACCAGGTTTTGGCCACATGAATTTTAAGTCATTGGTAGGATATCTAGTCAGAAATGGTGTCGGACAATATTGCCAAGGAAGAGAGTTAAGGACAAAGTTAGATCCAGGAAGAAAAGCTGTAGCTGCTGTTGCTGGTGGTGGAACATCAAGAGGAGAGGAAGGAGAGTCGTAGAAAGAAATGAAAAAATAATAGAAAAGAAGAGTCTCTTGATTCTGTGAACTAAGCAAACATCATCATATTGGTATTTAGGAAATTGTGTGGCTAAAAAGATAGGATAGTATGAAAAATAAAGTTAGGATGATACATTCTGAGCATGAAGAGTCATTTAGAGAAAATGTGACTGTGTTAGGTTTAAAAGCAGATGAAGCCCAAGATTAAGAGAATGGAAGAAAGAAAGAAAACATGCTTAGAACACATGTAAAAGAGGAAATTATTTATAAAAAGAAAAGTAAAAAAAAATCAAGAAAGATAAATCCTAGGCTAAAATGAGGCTCATATAAGTAATATTTTTAAAAATGCTATGAAGAATATTTTAAAAGCTATATACAAATCAAGAGAAAGACAATAGCAGTTATAAAGCTTGGAAGAAATAAAAAAGTGTAAGATATCAATGAGAAGATCAACTTTGCTCAGCATCTTTTTTTCCCTTCACATTTTCTGATCAACAGAATGAATCTTCACCCTTTTGATTGGAGTCTTCAGTAGTGACAAAGCCATCATGCTTGTTTTGATGTGATCAACACCTCTATCATTTTATGACTCCACAATATTTTTACATGTAGAAATATATTCTTGTATTTGTAAGTATTCAGTACCTTTGGTGTACATTTCTTTAGATCCTGTACATATCAAGATCAGTAGGATGATATAACTCAAGGTCATCAATGCTGTAATAGCTTGAATATTGCTTCGACCTTTATGAATATGCATAACACTCATTTTAGGCTTAATTTTTCTTTCTTTTCTTCCTTACATTTAAGAACTAAAACCTTAGGGGAAAAACTGAGTTCCTTATTTTAGTCTGAATGTGATCTGAAGGTAGTTAACCTTGGAAGGTAGGTAGAAATGAAGACAAACTTTCCTTCTGGCCTCCTGGTGCTTCCGTGTAAATTGATAGATCCCTCAAGGATGAATGTGACACCATGACAAGTGTGGAGGGAGAAGTTATGCTGAAGATGACATTCAGAGGGTGTATTAATTATAAGTATCCATCTCTCTAGTGATCATGTCCTTTTTTTACCCCCCAGGAAGCAAACCAACCAAGAATTTTACTTTTGATAGAAATGAAGAATGTTTGGAGTTCTTGTTAAGTTTCAATACCTTTAAGTTACATTCATCTTCACATTAACTTTAAGAGATCTGTGGAGCTAAAACTTGTGCACAAAAAGGAGTATGAGTGGGAAATGTATACTTTCTGTTTCTCCTGGAATGTCAGAGAACTTGAGATAAACACTAAATTCAATTAATTTGAATGAGAAAAAGTTAGATTTTATTTTGGTGGCTGTAGAAGACAGAATTTTTTAGGATAAAATTAAATCTTTTTTCCCCCTCTATTAAGAAGCTAGAGGAGTATTTTTGTTGTTTTGTTTTAAACCTTGGCTGCTGACTGTATTTAGGATTGTGATGCCAAAAAGAGAAGGAAAAGCTGTCTAGAAGTTGTCATCATCACCTCTGTAGTGTGAAGCTTCACAAAGAGATGGTGAGTTTGTGAGCACCACCTGAGCAGGGGACAACCAGCCTGTAGATCCTGAAACTCTGGTCTGTTACCTCCCAAAGTAAAACAACCGTGTGTGGGCAAACCATATAGTTTGGCTGACTGTTGCCTTTTGGGTCATGCTATAAAAAGAAAATGGTGTGGACAAGGCAGTTATATGGCAACAGATCACATATGTATTTATTTAATCTTCTCACAACATTTGTTGATAAGTAGACAGGGCTTTGGATAGTCTCCCTGGTTAATTCAGGTGAACCTTGATGCATTTTCCCCAGCAGGTTCTTTTGCAAGAGTTACGTACAGGCAGAATTTCACTTGCACACACATACTTTAGTTCTTCTGATTTCCATATCCACTGGAGGCTTAGTAAAATTATCATTTTACTAAGTTGATCCTTTATTCCCTGAGTGGAATTTTGTAGCTGTTTCTGTTGCTATTATTGTTATTTGTTTGTTTCTTTCCAAGATAGCTTCTCAGAGCAAAAAAAGCTGACTCTTCTTAATTTGTACATGAACTTTTTTTTTTTATCTGAAATGACTTTATAGGTTTTTTTATTTTTAATGAAAGCAATTATCTCAAGTGAACATGCTATATACAAAAACATTGAGAGGTAAGCCTGGAAGATATTTCTATCTATTTTAACCAACCGGTTTTCAGGCATTTTATATTTACTGGAACAAATATAAAAACTTCATGTTTTTTCCTGAATTGATGAATCACCAGTTTTGAATTAGAAAGTCCCCATTCTCTAATATTTTTATCTAACTGTCCATCATTTACTCATAGCACTTAATTTTTCTTCCTTTATAATATGAATTTGGTAATGTTCAGAACCTCAGGAACAGTTTTCTTTTAGTCAAATGTTTTCCTACTAAAAAATGTCACCATGTAGATAAGTCACAATAAGATCAACTCATGAATATTCACAGGACATATTTTGATTACTGTATTACCCACTTAATGCTCTTTTACTGGCCAGATCACCCATATTCCTGATTACTTTCTACCATTAAATTCTTTTTTTTTTTTTTTTTACTTAAACCAGGTGATTTTTCATAGTAATTCTCACCCAGTCTAGTGTCCCGGTAATTTCCACTTGACATTACATATAACATATAAATCCTTCTCCTTATTGAAATTTTTGTATGATTCATTTCTTGCTTTAGTTTTCAAGTAGGGATGTTTTAATCTTTTTTGAATTCATTGTATTTTACAAGAGAGAATTCTGGGTTGTTAGAAAACAAATTTTAATGTAGAAGTTCTATAAGATTCCTCCTTTGCATGAAAAGATCTGTGTTGTTATGATCACACTCAAAACCCTTCATTTCTCAATTTAGAACAAATTATTTTGCACTTTGGTATTTGCTACACTTGGTGCTAGACATGTAGACAGACCACTTTAAGCTGCTTTTTTTTTATTCTTTAAGAGGCTGTAGAAAACTTCTTTCTCAGAAATAATATTTAATCATTGCCACTCCCTTCCCTGCTTTAGTTATATTGTTTCTTGTTTATTAGCCATTAGAGATATAAAAAGTTTTTACTTATTGTCTGCAGATACACACAATCATGAGATACATATTTTTTATATAGGTTTTCTTTGGTATTTTTGAGGATATGCAAACTAAGGAATCTTGACTGTGTTGATGCAGGCTATATTTGAACTAGCTACTCATTCTCTCCGTGCCTCAATTTTATGTTCTATCAAACACAGATAATAGTACTGGTAGGTAAATGCTAACCTGTCCAAGTCTCATCTCTTTTAAAGAAGCTGGCTGCCTTCAGTGCTCTGTCAAAATCAGTATGGGCCAGTGCCATAGGTCAGGGTTTAGGTTAGGTCATTCTCCTCCATCCATTGTGCCATGAGAAGGGCTGTGTTTCCCCAAGCAAGGATGCTGATGTGGAGAATCCTACCACTATCTCAGTATGTTGCATCAATATAGCTACAAAGCTTGGACCCCAGTTTGTACTAGGGAGAGTCTAATACTCAACTCTTGAGCACCAAGCTTACAGAAAAAGGCTGAAGCTAAGATTTTGCCAGGTTTTAGTTTTGTTTGTTGCCTAGACCCTAATGACAGCAGCAGAGGGGCATTCCAAGTCATGCAGCTTAGAGTCAACAGTCCCTCTCCCGGGCCTGAGATATAGCTCTGAAATGCAGCTCTTTATGCAGCAGGGAAAGGTAAATCCACACACCTCCTTCGACTCCTTTCTCCATAACATTTTTCCCAAAGAAAGCTGTTCCAACTGTTTAGAACAAAATTTTAATTATCCAAAGTTACTTTCTTTAGTGTTTAAATTCATCAGATAATTGCTCAATTATCCACTTTATTTTGTCTGTGTAGATATACTGGCTCAAGTCCATTAAATAACTAATGTACACCAAAGATGAGAAAATTAGGAGGTTGTGCCTATGTTGATATTTCTGTTCTCAACCCAATGGTTTGTCTGCATGACTGCTATTTGCTGTTGACATCTGAAGTTATCAAATCAAGTAATGTTTCTTATATCCTGCAAATGACTTAAAAAAGGTTTATATTTTCTCTTTGCCTGCCAGCTCGAAGAAATATTGTTTCTATATTGGCAGAAGAAAGGTAGATATTCTTTTTAATACTGGAAGACATTTTGGTTAAAAAAACCCTCATTTTCTGTTTAGAATATAATAAATACATGCTATAAGTATCCAGAGTAAATTGTATCTCAGGCTTTGTTTCTCATTTGGAATTAATGATGCCATTATTTCAGGAAGAAATATTTCAGGCACCTGTTTTTGGTGTGCTTGTATGCTCTGTAATGCTTAAGACAATGGCCCCATTGTTACTACCTAGTATTTATTTTCCCTTATGGGATTATAAATGTGGCTTGGCTAGGGTTGCATGACTTGCTACATGGGGGAATTTTGTGCCTATCATCGCCCCACATATCATGGACTTTGAAGTCAGAATCCATATTCTGTCTCTTGCTAATGAATTCACTATTGGTAAGTTATTTATCTTCCTTGATTATCATGTTCCTTATTTGTAAAATATAATATCCACCTCATGTTCTTTGAGGGTTAAATGTCTTAATGTACAAAAGGAGAAAGTTTATATCATATGGCTTTTTTTTTTTGCCCCCTTTATTGTCATGATTTTGTAGTAACAGATTTATTATTCAGATCCACAGGTGCCTAGCTTAATAATTACCTACATTCTCATATCATGTCTTCTTTTGTTCCCTCATTTTTTGTCTCTTTAGCTACTGATTATTCTTTTTTCTTTTTTAAATTTATTTTTTATTGTTAAATCATAGGTGTGTACATTAATGCAATCAAGGGGTACAATGTGTTTGTTTCATATACAATCTGAAATATTCTGATCAAACTGTTCAACATAGCCTTCATGGCATTTTCTTAGTTATTGTATGTAGACATTTGTATTCTGCCTTTGGTAAGTTTTGCGTGTACCCATTCTAAGATGCACCATAGGTGTGGCCCCACCCATTGCCTTCCCTCCACCCTAACCTCCCCATTCCCTTCCCCTTCCTTGGCCCTTTCCTCATAGTCTTGTGCTATAGTTGGGTTATAGCCTTCATGTGAAAGCTATAATTTAGCTTCATAGTAGGGCTGAGTACATTGGATATTTTCTTCCATTCCTTAGATACTTTGCTAAGAAGAATATGTTCTAGCTCCATCCATGTAAACATGAAAGAGATAAAGTCTCCATCTTTCTTTAAGGCTGCATAATATTCAATGGTATACATGTACCACAATTTGCTAGTCCATTCGTGGGTCGATGGGCACTTGGGCTTCTTCCATGACTTAGCAATTATGAATTGGGCTGCAATAAACATTCTGGTACAGATGTCTTTGTTATCTTATGACTTTTGGTCTTCTGGGTATAAACCTAGTAAAGGAATTATAGGATCGAATGGCAGGTCTATTTTTAGGTCTCTAAGTATTCTCCAAACATCCTTCCAGAAGGAACGTATTAGTGTGCATTCCCACCAGCAGTGCAGAAGTGTATCCTTTTCTCCATATCCATGCCAACATCTCTGGTTTTGGGATTTTGTTATGTGGGCTACTCTTACTGGGGTTAGGTGATATCTCAAAGTAGTTTTGATTTGCATTTCTCTGATGATTAAGGATGATGAGCTTTTTTTCATGTGTTTGTAGATCGTGCATCTGTCTTCTTTAAAGAAATTTCTCTTCAAGTCCCTTGCCCACCTCGAGATGGGATCACGTGTTCTTTTCTTGCTAATATGTTTGAGTTCTCTGGATTCTGGTTATTAGACCTTTATCGGAGGTATAACCTGCAAATATTTTCTCCCATTCTGAGGGCTGTCTGCTTGCTTTACTTACTATGTTCTTGGCTGTGCAGAAGCTTTTTAGTTTGATCAGGTCTCAGTAGTGTATTTTTGATACTGCTTCAATTGCCTGGGGAGTCCTCCTCATAAAATATTCACCCAGGCCTATTCTTTCAAGAGTTTTCCCTGCACTTTCTTCAAGTATTTTTATAGTTTCATGTCTTAAGTTTAAATCTTTAATTCAGTGAGAGTCTATCTTAGTTAATGATGAAAGGTGTGGGTCCAGTTTCAATCTTCTACAGGTTGCTAGCCAGTTCACCCAGCACCATTTGTTAAATAGGGAATCTTTTCCCCCCTGAATGTTTTTAATTGGCTTGTCAAAGATCAAATAATGGTAAGTAGCTGGTTTCATCTGTTGGTTCTCTATTCTGTTCCAGACATCTACTTCTCTGTTTTGTGCCAATACCATGATGTTTTGATCACTAGTGATTTATAGTACAGACACAGGTCAGGTAGCGTGATTCCTCCTGCTTTGTTTTTATTGCTGAATAATGATCTGGCTATTCGAGTTTTTTTCTGATTCCATATAAAATGAAGTATAATTTTTCCAAGTTCTTTAAAATATGACAATGGATCTTTAATAGGAATTGCATTAAAATTATACGTTGCTTTTGGTAGTATAGACATTTTAACATTTTAACAATGCTGATTCTTCCCAGCCATGAGCGTGGTATGTTTTTCCATTTATTAACATCATCAGCTATTTCTTTTCTTAAAGTTTCATAGTTGTCTTTGTAGAGATCTTTCACGTCCTTTTTTATGTATACTCCTAAATATTTCATCTTCTTTGGCACTACTGTGAAAGGAATAGAGTCCTTGACTTTTTTCGGCTTGGCTATTGTTGGTATATATAAAGGCTATAGATTAATGGGTGTTGATTTTGTAGCCTGAGACATTGCTGTATTTCTTTCTTTTTTTTTTATTGTTGCAGTTTGGCCAGGGTTGGGTTTGAACTCACCACCCTGAGTATATGGGGCCAGCACCCCACTCACTGAGCCACAGACACTACCTAGTATTTCTTGATCACTTCTAAAAGTTTTGTAGTAGAATCCCTAGTGTTTTCCAGATATATGATCATATCATCTGTGAAGAGGGAAAGTTTGATCTCTTCTGACCCTATGTGGATACCCTTGATCACCTTTTTTCCCCTAATTTCGAGGCTAAAACTTCCATTACAATGTTAAAGAGCAATGGAGACAATGGGCAACCTTGCCTAGTTCCTGACTGGAAATGATTTCAATTTAACTCCATTCAATATGATATTGGCTGTGGGTTTGCTGTAGATGGCCTCTATCAGTTTAAGAAATGTCCCTTCTATACCAATTTTCTTAAGTGTTCTGATTATGAAGGGATGCTGGATATTATCAAAAGCTTTTTCTGCATCAATTGAAAGAATCATATGGTCCTTATTTTTTAGTTTGTTTATGTGCTGAATTACATTTATAGATTTAAGTATATTGAACCAGCCTTGAGACCCTGGGATAAATCCCACTTGGTTGTGGTGTATAATTTTTTTGATGTGTTGTTGGATTCTGTTTGTTAGTATCTTATTGAGTATTTTAGCATCAATATTCATTAGTGATATTGATCTATAATTTTCTTTTCTTGTTGGGTCTTTCCCTGGTTTGGGGATCAAGGTGATATTTGCTTTGTAGCATGTGTTCGGTAATATTCCTTCTTTTCCTATATTTTGGAACAGGTTGAATAACATAGGTACTATTTCCTCTTTAAAGTTTTGGTAGAATTCTGATGTGAAGCCATCTGATCCTGGGCTTTTCTTTTTAGGGAGATTTTGTATAGTTGATGCTATTTCAGAACTTGATATAGGCCTGTTCAACATTTCCACTTGATTCTGGCTAAGTCTTGGAAGGTAACGTGCTTCCAAGTATTGGTCAATTTCCTTTATATTTTCATATTTCTGAGCATAAAGTTTCTTGTAATATTCATTAAGGATTTTTTGCCTTTCTGTGGAGTCTCTTGTTATTTCATCTTTGTCATTTCTGATTGATGAAATTAGAGATTTTATCCTTTTCTTTCTGTTTACTTAGCCAAAGATTTATTTATTTTATTGACGTTTTCAAAAAACCAACTTTTTTATTTATTGATCTGTTGTATAATTCTTTTGTTTTCAATTTCATTACATCAGCTCTAATTTTGTTATTTCTTTTCTTCTACTGGGTATAGGGTTGAAATGTTCTTCCTTTTCTAGTTGCTTGAGATGTCCCATTAAATTGTTAACTTCCTCTCTTTCTGTTCTTTTGAGGAAGGCTTGCAGTGCTATGAATTTCCCTCTTAGGACTGCCTTTGTTGTATCCCAGATGTTCTGATAATTCATGTGTTCATTGTCATTTTGTTCCAAAAATTTGGTAATGTCTTTCTTAATTTCATCTATGACCCAGCTATCATTCAGCATAAGCTTATTTAACTTCAATGTTTTTGTATGAGTATGCAAATTCCTGTTGTTACTGAGTTCAACTTTTATTCCATGGTGGTCTGAGAAGATTCAAGGAATAATTTGTATTCCTTTAAATTTACGGAGGTTAGACTTGTGACATATGATGTGATCAATTTTGGAGTATGGTCCGTGGGCTGAAGAGGAGTATGTGTATTCAGTTTTGTTGGGATGAAATGTTTTGAATATTCTGTAGATGTCTGCTAAATCCAAATGTTGGCTGGTTAGGTTTAAATCTAAAATTTCTTTGCTCAGCTTTTTATTGGAGGATCCATCCAACACTTTGAAGGTAGTGTTAAAATCTCCGACTATTATGGAGTTGATGGAAATCAAGTTGCTCATGTCTGTTAGAGTTTCTCTTATAAACTGAGCCGCATTCTGGTTGGGTGCATAAATATTAATAATTGAAATCTCATCATATTGAGTATCACCCTTTACAAATATGAAGTGACCATTCTCATTCTTCCTTACTTTTTTGGTTTAAAGCCTATTGTGTCTGCAAATAGAATTGCAACACGTGCTTTTTACTGATTTCCATTTGCCTGAAATATGGACAACCATCCTTTCACCCTGAGTCTATATTTATCTTTTAAGGTAAGAGTCTCATCTTTCCAAATATCTGCCCTGAGTTTTTGTATCCAGTCAGCCAACCTGTGCCCCTTTAGAGGACAGTTTAAGCCATTCACATTAGTGGAGAATATTGATAAGTCTGGTAAAATTTTGGGCATCGAGTTTTCCAAAAGTCCAGCGTACATTTTTAATCCTTTCGCCACTGTGGAAGTTGGAGTTTGATCAAAAGTTTCTGAGTGAGTTTACTTTTGTGGTATAGGATTGGGTTGGTCATTATGGAGGATAGGTCTGAGAATGTCCTGAAGAGCTGGTTTGGTTATGGCAAATTTCTTCAACATGTAAATATCATTAAAGTATTTAATCTCTCCATCATAAATGAAACTCAATTTAGCTGGATACATGATCTGGGGTTGAAATTTATTTTGTTATAGGAGATTAAAAGTCAATGACAACCCTGTTCTGGCCTGAAAAGTTTTAGCAGATAGATCTGCAGTCATTCTAATATTCTTCCCTCTGTAGATTATGGTTTTGTTACATCTGGCTGCTTTCAGAATTTTCTCCTTCATATTAACTTCAGTGAACTTAATTATGATGTGCCTGGGGGATGTCTTATTCAGGTTGAGTCATGCTGGGGTTCTGAAACTGTCTGCTATCTGAATTTCAGAATCTCTTGGCATGTCTGGATAATTCTCTTTCATAATTTAATGGAGTAGGGCCTCTGTGCCTTGCAAAGCCACTTTGTCACTTTCAGGGATTCTAATGAGGTGGATATTAGCCTTCATTGAATTATTCCAGAGCTCTCTGAGAGAAAGATCCATTTTGCTCTCCATTTTTCTTCCTTTTTGAGAGTTTGGGAGCATTCAAAGACTTTGTCTTCAATGTCAGAAATCCTTTCTTCTGCTTGCTTCACTCTGTTACTGAGGGTTTCTACTGTATTTTTCAGATCTTGGAGGACTGCAAATTCTTGCTTCAATGCATCAAAATCTTTGGTGGTTTTGTCTTTACATTCATTGAATTCTTGAGACAACTTTTGAATTTCTCCTAAAATTTCTTTCTTTCTTTTTTTTTTTTTATTAAATCATAGCTGTGTACATTAATATAATCATGGGGCATCATTCTCTAGCTTCACAGACCGTTTACTAAGTTTCATATATACCCTTGTAAGATGCACCGCTGGTGTAATCCCACCAATCCCATTCCCTCTACCCACCTCCCACCTCCCTCCCCTCCCTTTCCCCCTTCCCACTATTCTTAGGTTATAACTGGGTTATAGCTTTCATGTGAAAACCCTAAATTAGTTTCATAGTAGGGCTGAGTACATTGGGTACTTTTTCTTCCATTCTTGAGATACTTTACTAAGAAGAATATGTTCCAGCTCCATCCATGTAAACATGAAAGACGTAAAGTCTCCATCTTTCTTTAAGGCTGTATAATATTCCATGGTGTACATATACTACAATTTATTAATCCATTCGTGGATCGATGGGCACTTGGGCTTCTTCCATGACTTAGCAATTATGAATTGGGCTGCAATAAACATTCTGGTACAAATATCTTTGTTATGATGTGCTTTTTGGTCTTCTGGGTATATGCCCAGTAGAGGGATTACAGGATTGAATGGCAGATCTATTTTTAGATCTCTAAGTGTTCTCCATATCTCTTTCCAAAAGGAATGTATTAATTTGCATTCCTACCAGCAGTGCAAAACTGTTCCCTTTTCTCCACATCCACGCCAACATCTTTGGTCTTGGGATTTTGTGATACAGGCTAGTCTCACTGGAGTTAGATGGTATCTCAAAGTAGTTTTGATTTGCATTCCTCTGATGATTAAAGATGATGAGCATTTTTTCATATGTCTGAAGGCCGCATGCCTGTCTTCTTCAGAGAAGTTTCTCTTCAAATCCCTTGCCCAGCCTGCGATGGGATCCCTTGTTCTATTCTTGCTAATGCGTTTGAGTTCTCTGTGCATTCTGGTTATTAAACCTTTGTCAGAGACATAACCTGCAAATATTTTTTCCCATTCTGAGGGCTGTTTACTTGCTTTACTTACTGTGTTCTTGGCTGTGCAGAAGCTTTTTAGTTTGATCAAGTCCCAGAATTGTATTTTTGAAGCTGCTTCAATTGCCCGGGGGGTCCTCCTCATAAAATACTTGCCCTGACTGATTTCTTCAAGGGTTTTCCCTACACTCTCCTCTAGTATTTTTATAGTTTCATGTCTTAAGTTTAAATCTTTGATCCAGTGAGACTCTATCTTAGTTAATGGTGAAAGGTATGGGTCCACTTTCAGTCTTCTACAGGTTGCCAGCCAGTGCACCCGGCACCATTTGTTAAATAGGGAATCTTTTCCCCACTGAATGTTTTTAATTGGCTTGTCAAAGATTAAATAATCGTAAGTAGCTGGATACATCTCTTGGTTCTCTATTCTGGTCCAGACATCTACTTCTCTGTTTTTGTGCCAATACCATGCTGTTTTGATCACTATCGATTTGTAGTATAGTCTGAAGTCTGGTAGCATAATTCCTCCTGCTTTGTTTTTATTTCTGAGTAATGTCTTGGCTATTCGAGGTTTTTGTCCTGATTCCATATAAAATGAAGTATTGTTTTTTCAAGATCTTTAAAGTATGACAGTGGAGCTTTAATAGGGATTGCATTGAAATTATATATTGCTTTGGGTAGTATAGACATTTTAACAATGTTGATTCTTCCCAGCCATGAGCATGGTATGTTTTTCCATTTGTTAATATTTTCAGCTATTTCTTTTCTTAGAGTTTCATAGTTTTCTTTGTAGAGATCTTTCACGTCCTTTGTTAGATAAATTGCCAAATATTTCATCTTCTTTGGCTCTACTGTGAATGGGATAGAGTCCTTAACTGTTTTTTCAACTTGACTGTTGTTGGTATATATAAAGGCTACCGATTTATGAATGTTGATTTTGTAACCTGAGATGCTGCTCTATTCCTTGATCACTTCTAAGAGTTTTGTAGTAGAGTCCCTAGTGTTTTTCAGATATACTATCATATCATCCGGGTAGAGCAAAAGTTTGATCTCTTCTGACCCTATGTGGATACCGTTGATCGCCTTTTCTTCCCTAATTGTGGTGCCTAAAACTTCTATTACAATGTTAAAAAGCAATGGAGACAATGGGCAGCCTTGTCTGATTCCTGATCTGAGTGGAAATGATTCCAATTTAACTCCATTCAGTATGATATTGGCTGTGGGTTTGCTGTAGATGGTCTCTATCAGTTTAAGAAATGTCCCTTCTATACCGATTTTCTTAAGTGTTCTGATCATGAAGGGATGCTGGATATTGTCAAAAGCTTTTTTTTTGCATCGATTGAGAGAATCACATGGTCTTTGTTTTTTTAGTTTGTTTATGTGCTGGATTACATTTATAGATTTACGTATATTGAACCAGCCTTGAGACCCTGGGATAAAATGTACAATTTTGACTTGGTCATGATGTATAATTTTTTTGATGTGTTTCTGAATTCTGTTTGTTAGGATCTTGTTGAATATTTTTGTATCTATATTCATTAGTGATATCGGTCTATAATTTTCTTTTCTTGTTGGGTCTTTTCCTGGTTTGGGGACCAGGGTGATGTTTGCTTCATAGAACGTGTTGGGTAGTCTTCCTTCTTTTTCTACCTTTTGGAACAAGTTGAGTAATATAGGTATTAATTCCTCTTTAAAGGTTTGGTAGAATTCAGACATGAAACCATCTGGTCCCAGGCTTTTCTTTTTAGGGAGGTTCTGTATGGTTGATGCTATTTCAGAACTTGATATGGGCCTGTTCAACATTTCCACTTGATTCTGGCTAAGTCTTGGAAGGTGATGTGCTTCCAAGTATTGGTCAATTTCCTTCAGATTTTCATATTTCTGAGAATAAAGTTTCTTGTAATATTCATTAAGGATTTTTTGGATTTCTGAGGAGTCTGTTGTTATTTTGTCTTTGTTGTTTCTGATTGATGAGATTAGAGATTTTACTCTTTTTTTCCTGATTAGGTTGGTCAAAGGTTTATCTATTTTATTGACCTTTTCAAAAAACCAGCTTTTTGATTTATTGATCTGTTGTATTATTCTTTTGTTTTCAATTTCATTTAATTCTGCTCTAATTTTGGGTATTTCTTTTCTTCTCCTGGGTTTGGGGTTGGAATGTTCTTCCTTTTCCTGTTGCTTGAGATGTCCCATTAAGTTGTTAACTTCCTCTCTTTCCGTTCTCTTGAGGAAGGCTTGCAGTGATATAAATTTCCCTCTTAGAACTGCCTTTGTGGTGTTCCAGAGGTTCTGATAGTTTGTGTCTTCATTGTCATTTTTTTCCAAAAAATTGACGATTTCTTTCTTAACCTCATGTCTGACCCAGTTATCATTCAGCATAAAGTTATTTAACTTCCATGTTTTTGTATGAGTATGCAGATTCCTGTTGTTACTCAGCTCAAGTTTTATTCCCTGGTGGTCCAAGAAGATGCATGGAATAATTTCTATTCTTTTAAATTTAATGAGGTTAGACTTGTGACCTAAGATTCCTCAATTTTGTAATCCCTACTTTTGAATTGTTCCTTAAGTTTCCAATTCCAAATTTTCTTGCATTCTATTAATGTTATTTGCAATCCAAATTCTGAATTTGATTTCTGACATCTCAGCTATCTGTTTATGAATGGGATCTTCTGTTACATTTGCCATATCTTTCCTTGGGAGTTTGACCCACTCTGGTTATTTCGTTACTATTGTTTTTCCACTGATTCCACCTTGTGATTATTTTACACCGTTTGACTTTTCCCCTGGAGCTTTGCCAAGGACCTGTACAGTGCTACGGCCTGAGAAACTGGGGACCTGTTTGGTGTGGTGGGGCTAAGTGGCTCTGTCTAGTTTTCAGCTGGTCTCTGTCTGACCCCAGTGAAACAGTCACTCTGGGTTGAAGTCTCAGCTGTGGAGAAATACCAGCAATTAAGCCAACCCGCCCCCCCACAGGCAACAATTGGAAAAGGAAAATCAAACCTTCCTACCACCACACACCCAGGGAACCACTTGGATAGTCCTCGGGTGATTGGCTCATTTAAAAAGGTCCAAATCAATTGTCTCACTCAGCACCTGTCTCAGGTAGAGGAGTTTAAAAGTTCTCTGGCAACTAGATTGCAGGACAACTGAAATATGACTTGCTCCGGTGCTCTGTGAGGTCAGGAGGACCCACCCAGCAAATAGATTAGTGTGGGAAGGTTGATGTCTCCTTCCTCACCTTGGACTTCTGTCACACCCAGTCACTGATAACCCTGCCAGGCTGTGACCCAGTTGCCTCCAATGAGCAGATACTCCAAGGGTTTGCACATGCCTGAATCACAAGGAAATCTATGTCTCCTCAGCCAGGCCACTGCTCTTTTCCACTATCCAGCAGGGGGTGGGGGGCCTGATAACCTCGGGTGCTTGATGGAGGCTGTGGGCTATTCACTCCATTTCAGCCCCACCCCTAATTGATGTTACTGACAGAATGGAACAACTTTGCAGAATTTGTTTCTGTCCCTGCTAAATTTCCCTGCAGAAGAGACTGTCACTTTTCTTATTTACACCAATGGTGCAGGCATCTTAGTAGATAGGCCAGGTCAGAGAGCTGGATCTTTCTTAAACTTCTGGTTTCTCAGTTGTCTGAGGAGGATCTCATAGTGATAAATGATCTGAAAGGAGTTCCAGTTCTTGTTGTATCCATGAAATGATAAATTTAGAAACCAGCATAAGTGATATATAATTTATTTTTATTGATAAATAGTTCATATTCCATAAAAGTTACCTTTTACAGTTGTAATTTGGTAGATTTTACTATATTCACAAGGTTATGCAACTATCACCATTATGTAATTATGGAGCATTTTCATCATTCCAAGAGAAACATTGTCTTCATTAGCATTCATTTTCCACTGCTGCATCCCCAGAGCTCTAGTGACTACTAATCTACTTTCTGCCTCTACAGGTTTGCCTATTGTGAACATTTTGTAAATATGGAACTGTACATTATGTGAGCTTTTTTTTTTTGATTTAGCAGGATGCTTTCAAGGTTCATTCATTTTGTAGCATGCATTAGTACTTAATTTATTTTTATTGCCAAATATTAACTCATTGTGTAGATATAAAACGTGTTATATATTTGTCAATTGAAAAACACCTGGATTGTTTCCATTGTTTGGATATTATGAATCATGCTTCTATGCACCCTTGTGTATGTATTTTCATGTGAATATGTGCTTTCAATTCTCTTGATCCCTATAGCTAGGGGTGTCATTGTTAGGACATATGATAATTATGTGTTTACCTTCTTAGTCATTGTCAAATCTTTTTACGAAGTGGCTTGGGCCTTTTACATTCCTGTCAGCAGAGAATGAGGATTCCAACTTTCCACATAGTCATTCACACTTACCATTTTCCTTTTTTGTCATTCTAGTGTAAAACTATCTTTTTCTGGTTCTGGTTTGCAGTTCACTAGTGACTAATGATGTTGAGCATCTTTTCAAGTGTTTATTGGCAATTTGTCTGTTTTTCCTGGTGAAATGTCTTCTAAAATATGTTGCCAAAATATATATTTTTCAGATTAATATAATAGGAGGGTACAAATGATTAGGTGGCATTGTTGCACTTGTTAGGTAAAGTTCAAGATGTAGTTGAGACCTTTACCCGGGTGGTGTGATGTACAACACCCTTACTTTGTACTCATTAGATGAGATCATACCAATTCCCCTCCCTTCTCCCCTCTCTCCTTTGCCTCCTCACCCCCCCTTTGAATTTAATAGTATTTTTCTTTCATGTGGGGGTGTCATCCATCAACTCATGAATAGATTAATAAACTATGGTATATTATATGCCAAATTTTTATTTTTTTTTTATTTTTTGAGACAGAGTTTCACTATGTTGTCCTTGGTAGAGTGTTGTGGTGTCATAGCTCACAGCAACCTCAAACTCTTGGGCTTAGGTGATTCTCTTCTCTCAGCCTCCCAAGTACCTGGAACTATGGCACTGGCCACAATATCAGCCTATTTTTGGGTTGCAGTTGTCACTGTTGTTTAGCTGGCCCAGGCTGGGTTTGAACCCACCAGCAGTAGTGTATGTGGCTGGCACTGTAACCACTGTGCTATGGGTGCCAAGCCTCTATGTCAATTTTTTTTTTTTTTTTTTTAGAGACAGAGTCTCACTGTACCGCCCTGGGGTAGAGTGCCGTGGTGTCACACGGCTCACAGCAACCTCTTAACTCTTGGGCTTAAGCGATTCTCTTGCCTCAGCCTCCCGAGCAGCTGGGACTACAGGCGCCCGCCACAACGCCCGGCTATTTTTTGTTGCGGTTTGGCCGGGGCTGGGTTTGAACCCGCCACCCTCGGCATATGGGGCTGGCACCCTACTCACTGAGCCACAGACGCCGCCCTATGTCAAATTTTTAATTGGCTAATTTGTCTGTCTTTTTATTGTTGACTTTTACATGTTATTTATATATGCTCTATATTTGATCATCCTCAGATATATGATCTTTAAGTATTTTCTCTGAATCTTGGGTTATCTTTTCATTTTCTTCATGGCAAGTTTTTAATTTTGATAAAGTCCAATTTGACTTTTTTTTTTGTTCTGATGATTGTGCTTTTACTATCACATCAAAAAATTTACTCCTGTATTTTCTTCTGACATTTATAGTTTTAGCTCTTGCATTTAGATTTATGATACATTTTGAGTTCATTTTTGTATATAATGTGATGTCCAGTCCAACCTTCTTTTGTTGTTCATTTTGTTTTATGAAAGAGACTATTCTTTTCTCTATTGAATTTTCTTGGCACCTTGTTGTAAATCATTGACCATAAATGTTAGGGTTTATTTCCAGACTCAAAATTCCTTTCCATTGTCTATCTTTCTGGTGATACCAGACTGTATGGAGTACTTTATTTGGAAATATGAAAGTGTGAGTCCTCCCATGTTGCTCTTTGTCAAAATTGCTTTGACTATCTTGGATCTCTGAATTTCTATGTGAATTTTGGTATTGGCTGGAATTTTGATGGGGATTACGTTGAATCTGTAGATTGGTCTTGAGTCTTTCCATCTTAACAATATTATATCTTTCAATCCATGAACACAGGATCTTTTGGTTCATCTAGAACTTTAGTATCTTTTAACCATGTTTTGTGGTTTTCATTGTGCAAGAATTATACCTGTTTGGTAATTTATTACTAAATATATTGTTGGTTTTGGTACTATTGTAAATTGAATTGTTCTCTCAATTTCCATTTTGGATTATTCATTGCTAACATGTGGAAGTACAATTAATTTTTGTATGTTGATTTGCATCCTGCAACCTTGTTGAACTTGTTTATCAGTCTGAGTTGTATGGTTGTTGTTGCAGCTTCCTGCAAATAGAGATGACTGTACTTCTTTATTTTCAATCTTGATGCCCTTTATTTCTTTTCTTGTCTAATGTTTCTAGCGAGTAGCTCTAGTACAATTTTGAACAGAGTAGTGAGAGTCAACATCCTTATCTTCTTTTTGATCTTAAAGGATAAGCATTCAGTATTTCACAATGAAGCATGATGACTGTGGGACTGTGAGTTTTCTATAGATGCCCTTTATCAAGGTGAGGCTATTCTTATTCTATTTTGAGAATTTTTGAAAAATTATTAAAATATATTGGATTTTATCAAGTCTTTTTATTCATTTATTGGGAATATCATATAGTTTATTATGACCTTTATCCTATTAATATGATATATTACATTGATTTTCGTATGTGAACTAAGGTTTCATTCTTGGGATAAAATCTATTTTGTTATATTGTATAAACCCTTTGAATGTTGCTGGATTTGGTTTGATAGTATTTTGATGAAGATTTTAAAACATTATTTATGATAATATTGATCAATAGTTTTCTTTTTGAGGGATGTTTTTATTTGGTTTAGGTATCAAGATAATACTCATCTTGATAAGAATCCCTCCTATTCTACTTTCATAGAGTTTGTGAAGAATTGCAGTCAATCATTCTTTAATATTTGGTAGAGTTAACCAGTAAACTACCTGGTCCTGAGATTTTTCTTTGTGGGGTGTTTTCTAATTATCCCATCTCCTAATTTGTTAGAGGTCTAGTCTGTTTTCCATTTCTTCTTAAGTCAGTTTTAGTAGCTCCCTTTATTCTGTGAATTCATTTATTTTACATAGATTATCTAATTTGTTGGTATAAAATTGTACATTGTATGAATTTATATCCTTTTATAGGCATTGAATCCTTTTTATGGGGTGGTAGTGATGTCCCCTCTTTTATTCCTGATTTTGGCAATTTGGTTTTTTTCTCTTTTTTATTTGTCAATATAGCTATAGTGTTATTAGTTTTATTTGTTGTTATTTTTAAAGATTTATCCTTAACAGTAAATATAGAAATTTGATTGACTATTCCTTATGACTGACTGCCAGAGTCTAACATGTTCACCTATTTCTTTATAAAAGGAAATTTTTAATAATCATTAGCTAACTATTTTTCTAAAACAGCTCATAACTAAGTATAAATGTATGATCTGAAAATTAAGGTGAAAATTTTCTAAAATTATGCTTTAAATTTATATTATCTTTGGGTACAGATTTGTAACTTTTATAAAGAAGACTACTTAAGTTTTTCCCCATCTACTTTTTAAAGTTATAACATACGTTATACCCTTTTCAAAGGCTAATACTATAAACTCTTCTTGGTTATCTATGTCCTTCACAACTGATATTTGTTTATCTAATGTGTTTTACATCTATTTTTAGTTTTAGTGTTAAATACTTCGGCTGTATTTCCCTTCTGTCTGTATGTGAGGACTGAAGAGTCCCCTTCTCCCAGTTCGTCCTGGCACAGAAGGTCCTTAATTAGCCCCCTTGATTACTTGGAACTTTTTCATCATTGTTGTATCTCCCTTGAGGTGGAGTGCCCAGAACTGCATGCCATATTCCAGATGTGAAAGCATCATAGTTTTGTGACAGCACAGGATAATTTTCCTTGTGTTGAGGAAAGGAGATTGCAGGCTATGTGAAAGTGGTTAATTCGGTAAAGGAAGATTTTATGGGATGATGTGCCGCACCCCCGGCATCAAGCCGTGGCGGGATGGCTCTGTCCGCGTTGTAAAAACTGCGGTAAGGCGGTGGGTGCTTCTCGGAGCGTTGCCCCCAGTCCCCCTGGTTTGCGACAGCAGCGCATAAGTTGCCTAGCATGCCTTTTAGTGAACGTAAGAATTCATGAGGTGCGGCATAAAGGCCTGAATAACCTTTACCCTGAAACCTGTTTGAAACTTGTTTGTCGAGTTGAATGATTAATTGTTACTTGAATGCCTATAGAAACTAAGAATAGACATAATGATTTACTGATCCATGACTTCATCTACTCTAAGAGACTGAATGTCTCCAAGAGAACATGTTCCCACCATAAAAGTCAGTTAATTGAAACAATGTATCAAGAGAATGCAGAAACGGCGAGTTAAGATGTTCCTACCAGATACCCACTCCCTCTGACTTCTTATCTCGTTCTTTGAAACTACATTCCTTAGTAAAGTTTTTCTCCAAAATCTATTCTTTCACTATAATTGTTTTTCCACACAATTTTACTCATTACTCTTTAAAACTTAAATCTAACACCTAAATCATACACATATAACTCCTATAACATATGAAATCAAAAGTAAGTGTAATAAAAGAAAAATGTAAAATGTGAACAAAGCAGTCCCACAAAAAAGAAAGTTTAAACATAGATTAAAGAGAAGTAAAGAAGTAACTGCTGATAAGCAGCAGTCTTTGTTCCCCCTTGCGGGCAAAAGCATTGTGTAAGAAAAGACGGTTGACTACTCACATCTGCAAAACTTGATAAGAACTTTGTAAGCATCAGCAAGTCATAAAAATATCTTTTGTGGTCTGTAACACATTGTCAAAAATGTATAAATACCATGCCTAAAATTCAGTAAAACACAACTGCTTTCTTCATCATCCTTGGTGTGTGGCAGTTTGTCATTTTCCTGCGTCGCCCTTTCAATCAACCTGAGCCGTTCTCGCCCTGAAAGCCCTCGGACTGAGACTCATTCGACTGGCGGTCCGCGGCAGCTGGCGCCTCGAACAGGGACCTGAAGGACAGGTGATCTTTCTTTTTCTTTCTTTCCTCTCTTTTTTCAGATTGAAGGCGACTCTCACCAGGGAGCTGCAGTCCCGCCGGTAAAGGCTGACCGGTTAAGTGTGAGTAATCCGCAGGACAACATGGGGCATACATTGGGTAAGGAAGAACACATGCTCAGTGTCATGATACAGCGTTTATTAGAGAAAAATGGTTTTCATGTGTCTCTCAAACGGTTGGAGGAGCTTATACATTTCATAAGGTTGGTAAGTCCTTGGTTTCTGGAGGAAGGCTCTCTCTCTCTCTCCGATTGGAAAAGGGTGGGACGCGAAATGCGGAAATACATGCAAGAACATGGGGAGAAGGTCTTGCCCCCTCAGGCTTTTCCTTTATGGTTACAAGTTAGAGAACTTTTAGCTGACAATACCTTTTTAGAAGCATTTATAAGAGAAACTGATTCGGAGGTTGGTGATCCTGAATCTAAAGGGGCACCGATTCCTGATGAGGTTCCCCCCGAGGTTCTTAAAGATCCTGAACCGGTACCAAACACTGAGAGCGTTGTCCCTTCGGCTCCAACGCTCAAAGACATTCTACCACCACTCCCACCGGTTGATAATTCTTCAGACAGTGACGAGTGGGATGTGGTCGATGAATTTACTAAACCAGATGAGAGGGACAGAATGAAAGATTTTATTCACCCCCGCCGAGCTTACCCGGCTGTTCGTGTCCCAAAAGTCACATCTAAGACAACCTCACAAGCTCCGCTTCCCCGTGTACCTCCTTGTCTCCCTCCGCCGCCCGCGGGTTTTCAAGCGGCGGTGCGAGAAGCCCGTCAGCAGGGAGATTTTACATTTGCTTTCCCGGTACGCTTTCCCACTGAGGATAGGGCACCACCCACCTGGGAACCTCTGTCGTTAAAGACGCTTAAAGAACTGCAACAGGCTGTCCGTACATCGGGAGCTTCTGCCCCTTATACCTTACAAATTGTGGAATCAATTAGCAGTCAATGGCTTACCCCGTATGATTGGCAGCAAACGGCCAAAGCCACGCTTTCCCCAGGTGATTATATTTTATGGAGAACAGAGTATGAAGATAGATGTAGAGAAAGTATTAATCAACATGTAGGAAGAAAAGCACAGCCCACGCTGTCCATGCTTCTAGGGACAGATGAATTTGCTTCTTTTGAAAATCAAATTAAACTACCCCGACAATTTTTAGAGATAGTCAGCCATAATGCAGTCTCCGCTTGGCGAAAAATACCTCCTCCAGGAACCAAAGGCACAACTTTAGCAGGCATAAAACAGGGTATGGAAGAGTCCTATCCTGACTTTATTTCTCGCCTGGAAGAAGCTATTAATAGAATGCTTCCACCATCAGAGGGCACAGAATTATTACTCAAGCAATTGGCTTGGGAAAATGCAAATACGCTGTGTCAGGACTTAATACGTCCACTCAGGAAAACAGGTACCTTACAAGATTATATTAAAGCATGCATGGATGCCTCACCAGCAATTGTCCAGGGAATGGCGTTTGCTGCAGCTATGCGGGGTCAGAAATTTAGTTCATATGTTAAAGGTGCTTTTGATAGAGACCCCAGTAATACATGTTTTGGGTGTAATCCCCCACATGACTTACCCACTTGTTATAACTGTGGGAAGCCAGGTCATATACAGAAGGATTGTAAGAAATCCACCGGTGCTAATAATAATAATAATAAGTCCCGTGGATTACCCCCGGGACCATGCCCTCGTTGTAAGAAGGGCAGGCACTGGAAAAATGAATGTAAATCTAAATTTCATAAAGATGGAACCCCCTTGTCAGACAAGGGTGCTAACTTTATTGATACCAACCAGACAAAAAACTAGATAAGGGGCGTTCTCCTAGCCCCGACTCCAAGGGAGAGTCTCCTGCTTCTACCGCAGTACGACCTAAGTTAGAGCCCACATCTACTATTAATTGTATACCACCTGAATGGACAATTCATGATCTCCCACGTGGGACTCCTGGCAGTGCAGGCTTAGACCTTGCCAGTTCTAAAGATATAATCATATCCAAACATGATGGTGTTATGTTAGTTCCCACAGGAATAAAAGGAAAGTTATTACCAGGTACTGTTGGTGTTATATTGGGACGAAGTTCCAATTACACCAAACATTTTGAAATTGTTCCAGGAGTAATTGATTCTGACACTGAAAATACAATTAAAGTCATGGTAAAGTCTCTAGTAGAAACTACACAAATTCATAAGGGACAAAGAATTGCTCAGTTACTATTATTGCCATATATACCACTCCCCACTTATCACTTACATGATGCCAGGGGAGAGGGACAGTTTGGATTTACTGATAAAGATTGTGTAGCTCTTATACATGATTTATATGATAGACCGATGTTGAAAATGAAAATAGAAGGCAGGCCCATTAAGGGCCTGATGGACACAGGCGCTGATGTAACCTGCATTGCTGCCTCCGACTGGCCGAGATCCTGGCCGGTTCATCGAACTGGGTCTTCTTTAGTTGGTCTCGGTTCTGTTTCTGGTGTCATGCGTAGTACATCTCATTTGTTATGTGAATATAAGGACAAGAAAATTTACTTTCAACCTTATGTGTTACCCTCTCTACCCTATACTTTATGGGGACGAGATCTTTTACATGTCCTAGACATGAAACTAGTTACAGGTGATCAACTTAACGATCAGTGTTTTTCATAGGGGCCACTGCAGAAAACTATGCCTGTAAAATAAAATGGTTAACAGATGTTCCTGTGTGGGTTAGTCAGTGGCCCCTAACAACAGAAAAGTTACAGGCATTACAAATTTTAGTACAAGAACAATTAGATAAAGGTCACTTAGAAGAATCCACTAGTCCGTGGAATACTCCTGTGTTTGTTATTAAGAAAAAATCTGGTAAATGGAGACTTTTACAAGATTTAAGAGCAGTAAATGCCATTATGGAAGACATGGGTTCCCTTCAACCTGGGCTTCCGTCTCCTGTAGCAGTACCAGAACAATGGTCACTTATAATTATAGATCTGCAAGACTGCTTTTTTACTATTAATTTACATCCTGAGGATTGTCCTCGTTTTGCTTTCAGCGTTCCTTCTTTGAATTTACAGGAACCGTTTAAAAGATATCAGTGGAAAACTTTACCACAGGGCATGAAGAACAGCCCTACCTTATGTCAAAAATTCGTGGCGAGTGCATTAGCAGCACTGAGAAAACAATTTCCTAGCGCCTACATAATTCATTATATGGATGATATCTTGCTAGCTCATCCTGAGCTGCCAAAAGTACAGCTAATGCTAGAAAAGGCTATAGAACAATTAACTAAATTTGGCTTAGTCATTGCCCCAGAGAAGATTCAAAGAGATAAACCATTAAGTTATCTGGGACAATGGATTCACTCTGACTATATTGCACCTCAAAAGGTGCAAATAAGGAGAGATAAATTACAAACTCTTAATGATTATCAAAAATTACTGGGAGAAATAAATTGGATTCGACCTTTCCTGAAGATTACTACGGGAACCCTTAGTCCTTTGTTTACTATCTTACAGGGAGACTCTAATCCCCGTTCCCCTAGACATTTAACTCCAGAAGCCTTGCAGGCTTTACAAGTTGTTGAACAGGCTTTAACTCAAGCTAGGGTTAAACAAATTAATTATCAAAATCCATGGTCTTTACTTGTTTTTTCTACTGAGTATACTCCTACAGCTTGCCTATGGCAGGAAGGTATTTTAGAATGGATTCATTTACCACATGTTCAGACAAAGATTGTTGCTGATTATCCATACCTGGTGTCTTTATTAATTGATAAAGGAAGAAAAAGATCACGGGAATTATTTGGTAAAGATCCTCATGTAATTGTAACTGCTTATAATAAAATTCAAGTAGAACAACTATTTCAAAATAATGATGATTGGGTATTGACCTTACAGGGCTATGCAGGTCAAATCTTATACCATTATCCTAAACATCCTTTAATTGAATTTACAAAAACAGTTTCACTTATATTTCCTCTTATGTGTTCCAAACAGCCTCTGTCTGACGCAATAACCTTGTTCACAGATGGTTCCTCTACAGGTCGAGCCGTAGTTTTTAGCCCAGGCCTGTCTCCTCTTATTAAAGAGGTCACACAAGCCTCTGCCCAACAAACAGAATTATGGGCTCTAATCTCGGCCTTTAATAATTTCAAACAAAAATTTAACTTGTATACAGATTCAAAGTATATTGCTTCTCTTTTTCCGGCTCTTGAAACTGCTCTTTTAACAGGAACCTCAACTATTTTACCTTTATTAAAGAAACTACAAACCTTAATTCAGCAAAGGAATAATCAATTTTATATTGGTCACATAAGAGGACATACTAATTTACCTGGCCCTTTGGCCCATGGAAATGCCGCTGCAGATTTATTAACACGTACTATAGTGGCATCAGTGGCCGAAGCTGAAGAAAGCCACGCCTTACATCACCAAAATGCTAACGCATTAAGAAAAATGTTTCAAATTACTAGAGAACAGGCAAGACAAATAGTCTTGAAGTGTAAATCCTGTCCTGTTACTCATCATCCTTTAAAATTTGGTGTTAATCCTCGGGGTTTACGCCCCAATGTACTATGGCAAATGGATGTAACACATGTGTCTAGTTTTGGAAAATTACAATATGTACATGTTACTGTTGATACTTTTTCTCATTTTATCTGTGCCTCTGCAAGATCTGGCGAGGCCTACAAAGATGTTGTACAACACCTATTTTACTGCTTTCAGCAGCTAGGTGTCCCTCTTCAACTAAAAACAGACAATGCTCCAGCTTATACCTCTCGAGCATTTGAACAATTTTGTATACAGTGGAAAATTGCTCATTCTACGGGGATCCCTTATAATCCTCAGGGTCAAGCGATTGTTGAAAGAACTAATCAAATATTAAAATTACAAATTGAACGCCTTCAAAAAGCTCATAAATATTTCTCTCCTCATCATATTTTAACCCATGCTTTATTCGTCCTAAATCACCTTAATGTAAACTCCAATAATTTAACCCCTGCTCTCTCCCATTGGCAGCCACAATCGGCTGCCACCCTTCCTAAAGTTCTTTGGAAAGATTTATTATCGGGCCAATGGAAAGGCCCTGATGTATTGTTAACCTCCGGACGAGGATATGCTTGCATATTTCCACAGGATGCCGACTCTCCCGTCTGGATTCCAGACCGGCTCATCAAACCTGCTCCTCCAGAGACCCCGGCGCAGAAGACAACGCCTGCGGCGGATGAAGATCCTGTCTGCACAGATGAAGACGACTGTGAAAGTTTCACCGAAACCCTCAAAAATCACATGGACACGGATCCGCACCCTGGTGAAACAAGCTAAACAACTTCTCATATCTCAAAACAACCCTCTAACCCCAACAATGTACTTTATCGCCTTTTTGTCATTAATTTCTACTCCTACAGTAGAAACTGCAGCTTATTGGTCTTATGTGCCTAATCCTCCTCTGCTACACCCTGTGGGCTGGCTTGATCCAGACCCCATAAAAATTCTTTCTAATGATTCTATCCGCTTAGGAGGTTTAACTGACTCAGAATCCAGACATCATGCTGCGGCTTTGATTAATTTCACTGGCAAAGCCGACTCCTTACCTATTTGCTTTACTTTAAAAGGCAAAACGCCTCCTTTTTGTTTACCCACAAGTTACAGAGTCTTTTTATCTGATGCTCCTGATCCTCATGATGCCAATAGACGTTATATGTGGGAATATGAAATACAAACTATTGGAAGTCCTGATTATAATGAAACTTGTTTATCTGTGGACCACTTACCTCTCCCTAATTGTAAAGAAAAATATAGAGATAAAAATCATTTCTGGGAATCCTCTTTAACAAAAACCCCTACTTGGCTTTCTTGCGGATTCCCAGACGCTGCTAACAAACATTCTCCCATTAATTCTAATACAATTATCTGGGATTATTCTCCTACTTCCTGCTATGATCATAACAAATATTTATCTAATCAATTGGATAAATATCATAAGTATCAATGGTCTGGTTCCCCTCAGCCAGTACGGAGGTGGTTCACACCTGGTTTAGTTGAACCCATATGGGTGGCTCAATACAACAATAGAACTCAAATACATTATGACTTGTTTAGACTTATTGCTGCTTCTAACTTAATCTTAGAAAAGAAACCTAATATGCCTAAACCTAATCCAATATCAATACGAACTTGTGTTGGATATCCATATGCTCTACTTTTAGCTCCAAATAAGTATCTAACTATTACACAATCTAAAAATTCTTATCATATTTCTTGTACCGCTTGTAAAGTTACAAATTGTATTACTTCTACTGATTTATTCAATGAACGCTTGTTTAATTCTGTTTTAATTGTTAAAAGACCCTCTTATGTACTATTACCTGTTGATTTACAAGATGATCCTTGGTATGATAATTCTGCTTTACAAGTTTTACATACTGTTAATCAGTTAATTCGACCTAAGAGGTTTGTAGCTGCTTTGATTCTCGGTATTTTAGCTTTAATTTCTATAGTCACAACATTTGCGGTAGCCACTACTGCTTTGGTTCAAGAAGTTCACACAGCTCACTTTGTTAATTCTCTCAGCAGCAATATAACTCTAGCCTTAATGACTCAGGCCAGCATAGATAATAAACTTGAAGCAAAACTTAACATTTTAGAAGAAGTAGTTTTAGCCCTAGGTCAAGATATAAAGTTTATACAACATAAACTTCAAACCAGATGTCATTCTGCCTTTCCTGCTATTTGTGTCACTCCTTTACCTTATAATATGTCCACTTCCTGGGAGAAAACTAAAGCTCATCTACAGGGTGTCTGGAAGGACAATGATATTACACATGACTTACATACTCTCCAAAAGGATATCACTGCCATCAGTGAAGCTCATTTACCTAGCACTTCTCTTGATTCACTGGCTCAATCCCTCTCTGACAATCTTAAATCCTTAAATCCTGTGTCTTGGATTCAGTACATTGTGTTTATTGTCATTATTGGATGCCTGATATTCTGTGTTGTTTTACTGTTACCCTGTCTCCTTCGTTGTGTCTTTTCCTCCTTAAAGGCTGTTCGCCAAGACCTCTTTGAACTACGTTTCATTAACAAAAAAGGGGGAAATGCCGCACCCCCGGCATCAAGCCGTGGCGGGATGGCTCTGTCCGCGTTGTAAAAACTGCGGTAAGGCGGTGGGTGCTTCTCGGAGCGTTGCCCCCAGTCCCCCTGGTTTGCGACAGCAGCGCATAAGTTGCCTAGCATGCCTTTTAGTGAACGTAAGAATTCATGAGGTGCGGCATAAAGGCCTGAATAACCTTTACCCTGAAACCTGTTTGAAACTTGTTTGTCGAGTTGAATGATTAATTGTTACTTGAATGCCTATAGAAACTAAGAATAGACATAATGATTTACTGATCCATGACTTCATCTACTCTAAGAGACTGAATGTCTCCAAGAGAACATGTTCCCACCATAAAAGTCAGTTAATTGAAACAATGTATCAAGAGAATGCAGAAACGGCGAGTTAAGATGTTCCTACCAGATACCCACTCCCTCTGACTTCTTATCTCGTTCTTTGAAACTACATTCCTTAGTAAAGTTTTTCTCCAAAATCTATTCTTTCACTATAATTGTTTTTCCACACAATTTTACTCATTACTCTTTAAAACTTAAATCTAACACCTAAATCATACACATATAACTCCTATAACATATGAAATCAAAAGTAAGTGTAATAAAAGAAAAATGTAAAATGTGAACAAAGCAGTCCCACAAAAAAGAAAGTTTAAACATAGATTAAAGAGAAGTAAAGAAGTAACTGCTGATAAGCAGCAGTCTTTGTTCCCCCTTGCGGGCAAAAGCATTGTGTAAGAAAAGACGGTTGACTACTCACATCTGCAAAACTTGATAAGAACTTTGTAAGCATCAGCAAGTCATAAAAATATCTTTTGTGGTCTGTAACACATTGTCAAAAATGTATAAATACCATGCCTAAAATTCAGTAAAACACAACTGCTTTCTTCATCATCCTTGGTGTGTGGCAGTTTGTCATTTTCCTGCGTCGCCCTTTCAATCAACCTGAGCCGTTCTCGCCCTGAAAGCCCTCGGACTGAGACTCATTCGACTGGCGGTCCGCGGCAATGATGAGTTTAAAATCTTAGAACAGAAGGAAGAAGAGGATATTCTGTATTTTCCCAGGGACAGATGCTTCAAAGAAAGACAAAATAACACACTTCCTTCAAATTGTTTTGTGAGAAAAGTACACATATTTTTTTTGGGTGAGAAGTTTTTGTTGCCTACAAAAGTACCTTCTGGTGTCTGAGATCAGACTCAGATTTGAAGTCTGCACATTCCACCATTCATCTTAGCATTCTTTTTTTCCTGACTTAACATTGCTCAGTAACCAAATGAAAGATTAATCACAGAATTAGCATTTTAAAATCACCAATAATGTCTTTTGCAGTTGTGCAGTTATATTACTGAAGTCTGTTGTTTTGCCCTACATCTATTGTTAATAATTAATATACATTTCTGGGTGAAATTATGTGCTATCACCATCTGGTTAATTTAATAGAAACAGTCAAATCTAAAACACTTTATTAAATATGTTGGAAATAATCATCATCATTAATATAATGTAGCAAGTATCATGTTTTTTCAATAAAACATGCCAGAAAATAGAACAATTCACCACATGTTGGCTTAGTTACTGTTAATACCACTGCACTTTTTTGAAAACTCTCCTTGTATTTTGTAGTCAGTGTGAGAATTAACAGAATGCAAAGTGCATAGATTAAAAGGTAGGCCATAAGCAGTCTATTGAATTTCCAGTAAAGAGCATGGATAATAAAAGTAAACTGTATGGGGTGGTGCCTGTGGCTCAAAGGAGTAGGGTGCCAGCCCCATCTGCCGGAGGTGGCGGGTTCAAACACAGCCCCAGCCAAAAACTGCAAAAAAAAAAAAAAAAGTAAACTGCATGAGATAGGTGAAGAGAAATTATTTTCCACCTCTTTATATTAATCTTCATATTGAATATCAAATGAAAAGTCTGGAGAGCAACAAAAATATTATTTGACATTTTTCTTCTTGGAACTGTCTAAGGAAAACAAATGGTGTGAGGTAAGTGTTTCTTTCTGAATTTGTAAAGTGCCAATATAATGAAGAAAACACCATTTGGCCATTATACAGTGTATTCTTCTTGGTAAGTTTTGCTCTGAAGATTGAAACATAGATCACTGCTGAATTTTTAATATTATCTTGTTAATGTTATATTTATGTAATAGAATACTCAATCTTCATGTCAGAGTTATACAGGTAAACTGCCAGGGTTTGTCCACACAATAGTCTCTATTTCCCTCATCTTGAAGACCACGATTCATCCAAATTGCTTTTTTCATAATTTAAGTGTGCAAAAAAACACACCTCTCCCTCTCCTGCCCATTTGCTTTCCACTAAGGCCAGCCAAGGGAAAAATCATAGGCTGTATGATTTCTCATTTTCTTTTGTGATATTTCTGCTCCCCCTTTCCCCCCAGGTGTATGTCTTGCCCTAAATGGTTCCCAGACGATGTTTTTTAAGCTGTGAGCAGACAGTAGTTTATGCTAAGATTCCATTCTGCAGGATTTTGCACTACAACGCAGCTGAAAAAAAACTCTAACTGGTCCATAAGCACAAATGGACAATATACAAGTTAAATACACAGTCTCACTATTGTGATGAGAAATGAACATGAAGCATGGTCCCTTCCCTTGAGAAGAATGAAATAGAACTGATTTTTAGTAATGATACTAACTCTCATTTACAGAGCTCTCACTGTGTCCTAGATGATATTTTAAGCACTTTCTGTTAACGATCCCTTTTGGTCCTCATGACAGGATCACCATTATCAATCCTAATTTACAAGTTGAGAGAAAGAATCCTGGAGGCATTAATTTACTTTGCTAAAGTCATAAACTGATAAGTGGTGGAACTGGGATTTGAACTTAGGCAGAACAACTTGAGTAGGGTGATTCTCAACCTTACTCACACATTAAAATCACCAGAATGATATTGAAAAATCATCCTTGACCAGATTTTTTTCCCCCACAAGAAGCTAACTAATCTGGTAGTGGTCTTGGGATCCGTGATTTAAAAAATCTTTTCAGGTGATTCTACTACATGGTCAGGGTGAGGACTCGGGCTTGGGAGGCTTCACTCAGGGTAAGTCAACTTGGATCCAGAACTAACTGACAACAGAGGGCAGAGACATCTACAATACACAAGGTGCACCTGCGTGAGCTTCACATAAATGACCTATTCCCTTCCTCACCACAACCCATGAATAGACAGTGACATCGTTATGTTTTACTGATGAAGACACTCAAAGTAGAGAGATCAGATGTACGATCTAGCTAATAAGCAACAAACCTTGATGTGAACAGAATTCTTTTAACTTTCAATTTCAGGACTTTTTAAAGAATACCACAGTGTATGCAAATTAACAAATATTCTGTATCTAATATATTAAGGGCAATGTGCTAACTGTTATGATGGAAATTCATGAAATTACGGTAGATAATATCAAAGTGATATTATTAGGTGATAAATTGTATAGTGCTGACCAGACTAAAGAGGAGTTTAAAGGAATGATTAGTAATGTTACTATTCTCAGATCTCAGGGAAAGTTTGGCAGTAGGATTACTCAGAGAAAAGAAATGGCAATGTTTACTTATAAAGAGAGTCAGACTTCAGAAGTAGGTCATCAAAGCAAACACATGTGTACAGACGCACATGCACACACAAACATATTTAAAAGAAAAAGCATACAAAATTAATCAAAATTTCCACATTACATTAGAATAATTGCAAAATCAGCAGTTGCTTTACTTCATAGTTAGAACATTTACAAATAGCTTGTCTTTACATAGCAGCTTGGAAGAGCAAAAAAAAAATCTATCTATACATATATACTGACAGAGTCATGCTTATGGACAATAATGAAGATTTCATTTAGTTTGGGGGCCATAAATAGAGGAATTTTTGTTTTCCTGACTGTGGTGTGTGGAGTACTAGCTCCAGTGGAATAACGGTGATATGTCAGATTTTTGCTTCCATAGCTTCATGAGTGAGATAGAGTTTTTTTTCCCTGGATCCTTCCTGTTAAGAGATGAAATGTAAGCCCAACCACTCAGTTTAAAGGTCGTCTTGAGATGGACAACTCTCTACTTTTCCTCAAATTATAGCACTAACTTGAGCTCCAACTTCTGTGGCTCTTTGTATCCTTAACTGTGAATTAGCCATATTATTTTTAGGCCTAAATGAATTCTTATTTAATGCAATTACAATTCATTTATTCATTCATTAAAACATACATTTTTTTATTGCACACATACTATGCACCAAGTACTCTTCTAGGCATTGAGAATTAGTAGTGAACAAAATAATTTTTTTGCATGTGTGGAATTTATCTTCCAGTGAAGTTGATGAACACAGATAAATAATAGGCAGTAAGTTGGATGATGGCAAGTGCTATGGAGATACATATAGCAGAAAAATGAGTATATCAAGAACCTTGAGTGAGGAGATGCTATGGGGGTGGGGGAGGGAAGATTAGTGGAGGAATGAAGGGAAAAGGAGATGAACCACTTGCATGAGTCCTGACAATTATATTAGCAGCACTGTGCAAACAGTTCAGTAAAGTTTCATAACCTTGGCATATCGGTGTCTCAGTTTTGTTCATGTCAATGTGTGGTGGTGTCTTATTTAGTGGTGTTCATTATTGTTGTTGCATGTTTTTATGTACCATCATGAGATTATTGGAGCAATGAGCAAACATTAAATTTCTTGTTAAACTTGGCAAAGTGGTAGTGAAATCAGGAGCATGTTTGCTTTAGGTTATGAGGATAATTCCACTCAGAAAATGGCAATGTACAAATGGATTGAATGTTTTTTCTGAGGGAGAAAAATGGTTACTGATAACAAGAGGTCATTGTGGCTGGTAACAAGCACAACTGGTGACAACATTGCAAAAATTCATCAAGTTGTGCATCAAAATCATGAGCTGACTGTGGGAAGAATAGCACATCCATGGAGAAATGGTTAGGAAAATCTTAACTGAAAATCTTGACCAACAACTCCTGGCTCTTGCATCATGTACTGGCACTGTGAGGGTGGTTTTAGCCAATAAACAGATAACTGTATTGGAACACCCTCCCTACACACCCAATCTGGTCCCCAATGACTTTTGTCTTTACCCAAAAGTAAAGGAAATACTGAAAGGAAAATATTTTGATGACATCAGAACATCAAAGATAATAAGATGACAGCTCTGATGGCCATTCCAGAAAAAGATTTCCAAAATTGCTTTGAAAAGTGGACTAGGTGCTAGCATTGGTTCATAGCTTCCCAAGGGAAGTACTTCGAAGGGGACTGTAGTGATAGCTAGTAATGAGGTATGCAGCACTTAATTCTTGGATGAGTTTGTGAACTCTTGAAGAAGAGTTTTTGGTGAGGAAAATAACAAGAGAAATGTTTTGAGGTGTGAATGGGCTTGGTACCTTTGAACAAAAGCAGAAAATTCAGGGTGGCTAAAGCTAAGTGAAGAGGGAGGGGTGAGGAGGTGTGATCAGTGAGGTAGTGAGGATCTCACTTATGTAGAGCCTTATGGGTCATGGGAAGACTTGCCTTCTACTCTGGTGAAAAGAACAATTTGAGTAGAGGACAGTTACAATTAGACTTTAGTTAAAAATGTATATATTTGAATTTCTGTAGGTAAAAGTGGGAAGACTGAATGAAAAGCTATTGCAATGTTCTTGCTAAGGAATGATAGTAGCTTGGACTGATGTGTAGCTGGTGACAGAAAAATGGTTACACCCTGTTTCTATTTTGAAAATGGAGTCAGTGGGATTTTCTGTTGGGTTGGAGTTGACTTCAAGTGTTTAGACCTGAGCACATGGAAAAATGGAACAACCATTTATAGAGATGGAGAAGGAAGCAGGAGGAACAGGTCTAGGGTAGAATCAAGAGTATCACTGTACACAGGTTAAGGTCTGGTGCTTTTTACACATCAGCTTGTTATAAGATTATGGAGATCTGCAATGAAAGCCAACAGCATTCAGATAATATTTAAAGCCACAAACTTGTATGAAACTACTGAGGGGATGTCTGAAGTTTTAGCATGGAGCAGCCTTCTCTTTATAGTTGGTAAAATGAAGAGAAATTAGAAAGGGAGCAGAAAGGGGAGAACCAGCCAGTGTGCTAAGAGATGAAATAAGATCATTGTCCCCAAGGACAAAAGAAGAAAGGGGTTCATGAAAGAGGGAGTGATTAGTTATTTCAGCTGTTACTTCTGGGAGGGGTCAGATGAAGGCTCATAATACAATCCTTGACTTCAGCAAAACAGAGTCAACAACTTGTTAACTTTAACAAAATTTTTCAGCAGTTTTATTGAAGGTTTCCAAAGTTGAATGATTACTTGTAAACATATACATGTTACTTTCTTAGACAAGTGAATGAAGCAGATCCTTTAGGAATCTTTTATTCCTTTAACTCTACTGATGAGTCTTCTGATAAGTTTGGTCTGGGACTTGGTTTTTCTGAGTTTAGTAAAACAGAAGTACTAATTTCTTTAAATGCAGAAAACTTTTCAAATGTACAAGGTTAAACACAATATGTTGAAAGCAGAAGAGGTGCTCATCCTGTTATTTGGTCTGTGTCACTTTAAACAACTGATTGAGCTGCATGTTTGCCACAGTGATCCAGGTAACTATCACCCAAATGCGAACTGAAGGTCTGAGAGAGTTTTCAATCTAAAGATGTGAAGTGAATCAAATTTGTTCTTAATACTTAGGTACAAGGGAGAGAAACTATATGAATGTCATCGTTACAGAGCTTTCTGAGGGGTTTCCCATATGCATGATTAAGTTCTGAACATAACGGATGGATCAAGTTGACAAAGTTGGGCAAACATGGTATGTGTATCTGTGGGCCCAATAGCAACTGCAGCATCCATTAAGGGAAATTCTGGAGTGATGGGTTTGGATTGTGTTTTGGGTGGGAGGTGAGTCTGTGTAATTCCACATCCCATGCTCCTGACATTTTAGTATCTTACCTTTCTGTGTGCATGAAGGATCAATGTCAAATAAATGCTTTGTCTTAAACCATCTCAGCTAAACTGGCAAACTTCTCTATTTTTATTTTCTTTTGATTTGGCATCTGTCTCCACTCTATTCTCTCTTCCTGCACCTAAGGATGATCTTCCCCTTCACATCTCTACAAAGGCAGCCATTACTGTTCATTTGATGTAAGTTTCTTTCATTTCAGGATTTTCATGTTAGAAGGAAGCATTTAACTTTTCTTGACCTTACTTTCAGCTTTTAAAATAGAAGTTTGGGTTAGCTGATTTATATAATCTTTGCAGTTACTGCAAAAGAATTATACATTTTATGGGTATATGTTAATAAACATGAAATCATGCTATTCAATATGAAGAATGACTTGAAATGCCTATTTCCTCCCATAAGGGCAAGATTAGCTCTGTGATAGTGCTCAGTCACATTGGAAAAGAAAGAGAAAAGGTTTTACACAGTATCTCATAATCCTGAGATGTGGTGTGTAATTATCCATTTGCAAAAGGCTTTCTTTATGTTCTGTTTCACTGGGAAAGTTAGAGCAAAGTGAAAATAAAGTTTTGCAATTATGAAATATGCTCACTTGGCTCTTTCTTCTCTTCAAAGTAGATTCTGTGTTAATAGAGAAGAGTTAGTTAGTGTAACAGCCCCCTAATTTGTTACCACTGTGATTATTTTTTTTTCAGACCCATTAACATTTGTGAATGAATTTAATGCTCAGGAAAATGATGATCTCAGCCGTGGTTTGATCCAGGCATGGCACCAGCTGGGAGAAGGACCTTTTAAATTACTTCTGATATACCTGTTTTACTTAAAGAATGTCCTCTTCTCTACCTTTGGAGACTTGCTTGCCTGAAGTTGTATGCTCTGGTTATCACCAAGTAATCACGTGTTCATTCATTCATACAATGTTTATCAAGCACTATGTGCATGCTTTGTGATGAGCTGTAGCCATGATGCAGGGCAAAGTCAGACATCTTAAAACATTACTATAAAGTGTGGTGCATGTTATGATAAAGGAAATATGATGCTGTGGAAACAGGATCTGTGTGTGGTCCACAGGTGAAGGAAAGTCTAGAGCAATGTTTTTCCCTTTTTATCTTGTGGCACACCAGTTGAAAAATCACTGCTTTAGGAGGAAGTAAGATTTAAACTGAAATCTAAAGATGAATTGGGGTTAGCCATGGGAAATGTGCTTGTATATCGGTACTGATTGTGTGCATGTCTGTGTGACTTTGTGTAGGAAGAGTGTAATAGGGATGGTGGGAAACAGTATATAAAAAAAGCAAGAAGGTATGGCAATACCCAGGAATAAAGCAAAGAATAGGTGGGGGAGTGTAAGGGGAAGGAAAATTAACAGGAAATGAGATTAGGTATACGAGTAGGTGAAAAATCTTTGTAAACTGTTAAGCAATTTTGTACTTAACACTAAGCAACAGTAAGAAGAAAGATATAATTAGATGTGAATTAAAGAATAATCATTAAATATTAGTGTATATTTTGGATTGGGGGGGGTTACGAAGCTGGGAGAGCAGTGAGTGCACTCATGCAGGCATGTAGGAGGGGGATAATGGTGTTTTGAGCTAGGTGATTGGCATGGAGTTCTGAGGTTATAGAGCTATTTAAGAGAGGAAAGCACTTGGAGTTGATTGGATGTAAACAGTGAAGGAAAGGGAAGAGTCAAGGATCAGTCCCAGGATTCTGTCTTGAATGACAGGATAGGTGGGGTGGGGTATGGTTTCACCACTTACTAAGATGGGCAGCTGAGGAATCTTGCAGAGATGGGGAACTCAGAGGAGGGTCAAGGATGGAAGGTGAAGAGTGGGAGTGATGTATTCAGATTTGAATTGTTGAGACTGAGAGGAGTATGAGAAATACAGGTGCTGATGTCAACAAGCAGGTGGTTGTATGAATCTGGACTCAGGAGCAAAATCTGGAAGGGATTTGGCAGTTATTTGCCTGGAGGTGCTCTCAAGCTTTGTGTTGCCCCTCTGTTCTGGAGCTCTTCTTATCAAGGTACTTCCCATCCCTCTCCTCTAGAGAGAGTTCCTTGAGGGCAGAAACTATGTTTCCTATTTTTTTTTTTTTTTGCCACCTTTATAGCATCTAGCTCAGTGCAACACTAGGATCTTACTCAGTGATTGCTTACTAAATGGAGGTATCTTCTCAGATCTTCCTTTTCCGGCTGTCTGGACCATTGCCTACTGACCACTGTGCCTTGGTGCTTTCTCCTCTTAAAGGGGCCCCTCTCTCATTTCCTAGTTCTGATCTTTCTTTCTTTTAAGGGTCTCCTTCTTCCTAGAATGAGAAGCTGGAGAAGACTATTGCACCAAAGGCATTGAAGTGGAGATGAAGAGGCATGTGGAACAGTCTCGGTTACATTTCCCCTGATTTGTACTTGTGGACAAATCATTTCTCTGGGCCTCAGTTTATCAATCTAAAAAATAAATGGTCTTTAATATCTCTTCTAATTCTAATAAAGAGCAATTCAAATTTACTTCCTTTCATATAATTTATCTTTTAAAAATTCTCCCCTGTTCTGAGGGGTGTATATATTAAAAAAAATAGATATTTAGTTATTGTATGAATTTTCTCTGCCCTGATAGGTTGAAAGACTCCTAAACAGTTGTATTTTTCTCGCCCTTGATGTAGTACACTGATAATCAGAAGATGATGCTCAATAAATACTTGTTTAATGCAATTAGATAAGAGCAAAAGTATTGCCAGCATGCATGTGTTCACTCTAGAGACTTGTCACGCTGTTGCCGTACATGACCCCAACTCAACAAGGTGCTGTGGGATTGGAGTTAAATTCTGTTGTTTTTCTCAGACTTGCTTAAGGTCATGTTAGATGTTAATCTTCCAAGGACATTATATGAAGATTTCTTTAACTTATTATTTTTTTTATAAGCAGCAAAACACTTCTTCAAACAATAATTCCATCTCATATCTCTTATAATACTTAAAAATTAAATGAGAGTGGATCTTATGATAGTGCTGGGACCTGGAGCCTTCTCACATAGTTTCCTCTTTGTGCCCCCCTTTTCTGAATAATGGGGCAGAATTCATAGATTTCTGGAGAGACAATGTGGTCCTTAAGTTTCTAACTTTCTGACCCTATAATGGATGGTGGATCTCCCTTTTACTCAGGCTCATATTGTGGGGCTTTTAGTGATGATTTAGAAGGCTAATCTGACTCAGGTGCACAAAGCAACTGGAGGACTCCATATATCAGCACTGTGTAACTTTCTACCTATGGAGGAGATGAAGCAGATAATCCTCACAGTCTCCCCCAGTCTTCACATTCTGTGATTCTAAGTCTTAATGATGTGGCCCTGTGTGTTAAGTGCTTTGAGCTTAAAAGTAATGCACTATATGAATTCAAGGACCATTACATGCATAATCACAGCTGCTATGCAGGGACAAATTCCCTATTTGCATGATATCCTCAAGAAATCCCAAGGGAAACATTGTTTAGGACCAAAACACTATTGCCTATTATTTTTTTCTTAGAAGAAAGACAGAAAGAAAGAGAGAGAGAAAGAAAGGGAGAAAGTAAGGTAAGCCTCATCTGTGCCATGAGCTCTTCCTTAACATGCTGTTGAAGGTCAATCATTATTCATTTGTCATTTAGGAAAATATCCCAAATAATATTCTCCCACACTTCAAATAAAACTTCCAATGCCAAGCTGTGCTGGTTGCCAGAAGTGTGTCTGTGTTAATTGCACACCTGCATTTATTACAAGTAAATTGCACAGTGTCCTCCTCTCTGCACCCCTTCATAAAGTAGGAGCCCACCTGTCTGGAGGCTCCTTGGGCAATGAAGGGCTGCAGGGAAAAAATCAGTCATTTTCTTTTCTTCCCTGTGACTTTTTTGACCTTGAGACTTCTAATGGCATCTCAGATAAAATGAACATAATCTAATGGACAGCGGGGAAGAAGGAACGGCTGGGTACATCTGTTGTATTATTGGGCTGTCTGAACAGTCAATGAAGCAGGGCCAAACCATAAGAGGCCTGTTCAGTTTAGCTCCAAGGTCTGGAGAGAAGGAGCACAATCATTTATCTTTATTTACTGAACTCTGCTTTCTGTTTAAGAAAAAAAAATTGACAGGTTGACAAAAACCCGTGTTGGCACTGCCCGCTGCCCAGAGATAAATGCTATTTGTGCTCTGGAGAGTCAAGGACAGCTCACGATGCCCTTTAGCTGGTTGCAGTGAGTGCCTCTTATACGGAAACAAAAATGCCAAGGCTCTTGGATTATTTTTCCCCAGCAACATCGCCACATCTTTTTGCTGAAGGATTCTTGCAGATGGATTCACAAGAAGGAAGTCTGGAAAGGAAGGGAAACAACAATTCCCCAAGGAAGCAAATAAAATTGGAAGAATTCAGACAAGAGCATCTGGGCACAAAAACAACTGGAAAATGCTGAAAATTCCATAAGTGTCTTATGATGAGAGATCTACCCATGGTATCCGTAACTATGCATATTCCAGCTGCAGGGAAAACTTTTAGTCCAAGTGGTAGGAACAGGAATTCATAAATAAGATTTTCAAGTCCTGCCCATCTGTATTTCTTTCTCACTGAGTTACATCACTGAACCTTTTATTGAGTGCACCACATTTTTCTTAGAATAGTCATCACCAAAGTAGGATTCCTGCCCCATAGGGAGTACATATGACTCTAAACTGGCAGTGAAGGAAAAAAATCAGACCTTCAGATTTCCCTTCTTTTTTCTCTCTTTCATCTCATTCTTTACAATTTTTGTTTGTTTTAGATGTTTCATAATGTATATGATACATTTTTACAATAATTTCTAGATATTACAATAGTACAGCTGCAAGTTGACCACCCAAGGGACTGTAACAAACTGGTCAACATATGGAGATTGTCAATATAAGGAAATAGGCTTTCTGTACTGATAAATATATGTAGTGCATGTTGGTCTATGAAAATTAGGTCAATTTAAGGAGATGGTTACCAAGGAGGGAGGTTTTCAGCTTTGGAGACTGTACTGTACTTATAATAGAAGAGAATATACATACTTAAAAATGTTTTACAGACGGGAACCACAATCAAATAAATGTGAGATGGCCTTGAAGCTTTAGGAATGTATTATGACCACTGAGGCTAATTTCTCATAGTAATTGTGTAGACTGAAGATACCCTACAGAAGATGTTTATAGAGATAATTTTCCAGAAATTATAGAAAAGTTACCTCTTTGTTTCCTTTAATTCAATAAAGGTGTGCATTGCAATTGGTATGGCATCACTCTACTTTTTTTGCTCAGGTAATTTGTGAGTATTTTAGCATTATTAACAGTCAGTTTGGGGGATACTTTCTTTTTTTAAATTTTTTTATTATTAAATCATAGCTGTGTACGTTAATGCAATCCTGGGGCACCATACACTGGTTTTATATACCATTTAACATATTTTCATCACACAGGTTAACATAGCCTTCCTGGCATTTTCTTAGTTATTGTATTAAGACATTTATATTCTACATTTACTAAGTTTCACATGTACCTTTGTAAGTTGTGCCGTAGGTGTGATCCCACCAATCACCCTCCCCTTCCTTTCCCCCTTCTTGGGGATACTTCCTGCACTTGTCATTTGTCTCGTGCCATTTATATAAGAACCATCAAGTCCCTGAGGGACAAGGCTTGAGGTTAGATACTGAGTGGGTAAAATGTAGAAAAGACTCTGAGGTTTGGGGTTTGCTGCATTTGGGCCTAGGAAAATGTCTTGGGAGAGTGGCAGAGGCCATGCCTGCCCTGCTTTGGGGCACTACAAAGGACAGCCTGGACATAGACTTTTCTGTTTCCATCCTCTTGATATTCTTTGCTGTTCTACATTTTAAGTACAGTGGGACCTCTATAAGTTGATTATTTAAGAGGCCATAACAAACTAGTTTGTACATAGAAGTGGTCAACATGAGGAACTAGGTCTATAGTGTTGATACGTACATGTGCTGTATAAAAATTAGGTCAACTTAAGAAGTGGTCAACGTAAGGAGGTGGTCAACTATGGAGATTCTGTATTTGCCTTAATGACAAAACAAACAAACAAACAAACAAAAAACCCCACAGATGTGTGCCTGTGGAGAGTTTTAATGTCAGAGGCTTAAGCTGAGGTCTGAACAGAGGCTTAGTCCTTGAACTCTGGAGTCAGGCTTGGTGCTGGGCAGCTCCCTGCAGAGTGATGGCTGCAGCACTGACCAGAGGCTAGGATGAGTGAAGGGTGGAGGCTGGGCAGAAGAGTGTGAAGAGAAGCTGGAAGTGATCCTCTAAACACAAAGCCACGATCTCATTATACGGGTGCAAGTGAACCGGACATCAGGGTAAGGGCAAAGGGAGAAGAGGTCACCTGAGGGCATGAATGGAAGGAGGTTAAATGGAGTTAGGTGAGATTTACCACAACTGACACTTGAATTCTCAGCACTGGGACTTGGGGAAGGAGGCTGGTCCCTACTGCTGAGAAAAAGCTGGCTGCTGTAGAGGCCAATAAGATGGGGAAGCCACTTAAAAGTGTCTGCTGGCTTATATCAATGTCACAGTGCCAAGTTTTGTTATGCTGAGGAAACTCACCTTAACTGATGTAGCAGATGAAATCATCAGAACCAGACATTGTAGACCAGAGCCATTGGGGAAGTGAAGAAACCACTTATGAACACAGATTCACAGGCTGCAAATGTCAAAAACACTCATAAGCCTGACTTCCCTTGCTCTGAGCTGTTTGCTAAAATTGTAGTCTAATATTTTCTAGCCCCTGAGGAATAAATAATCACCACGATTTTTAAATTGTGTTAACTAAGAAAACAATAAATTTGTTATAAAGACTGCAGCTATATTTTTCATCCATTTACTTAATGGTTTATGTAAATAAAAAACAATTTGGGGGTATGGTGATGAGTATTTTCTGAAAATGTCTCAACTAATTATTGTTTTCTATTCGCTTTGTTATAATTGAATAATTCAACTCATAGCTGTTAAGAATAATTATTTTGAGATAAACATAATCACCATTTTCTTCCTTGATGTTTCTTCTTCTATTATTCATATAGTTATTGTGCACTAGTATCTGTGAATGACTGTATACTTGTTATTCATTAATTGAGTTCAGGATATGAGTTTTCATTTCTGTTTGATTTAATGAACACTGTACATTTAGCTCTGTGTACACTACTGTGCTAGGTGCTAGTATGGAAGGTGTAGGCATTGTGGGCTCTCCAACACAATGACCCAGAGCATTCTGTGACATAAATCCAAAATCTCAGTACTTAACACAGTAACAGGTTACTTCTTTTTCCTTTCGGAAACCAACTTAGATCCTGGCACTTCTGCTCGGAGGCTGTCCTCCAGTACTGAGCTCTTGAGTTGTGTGTCCAAGATATTTTCATCCCAAGATTCTGCCATTTTCCACACCAGCCCTTTAAGCTCTTCGTGGAGAAAATAAGAGCTAGAGGACTGCATAGGGTACATTTCAAGTGTAGACCTAAGGTGGCTTCACTGCTCTAGTGGACATTCCCTTGACTAGAGCAGATCATTTTGCCAACCCACACTACTTAACACCAGATCTTCCCACCTCTCCTTCCAGTACAATAAGCTCACTAGGTATATGATCTGACTTCTGCATTAACAGTTCGACAAGAATTTTTCCATTGCATCATAGGCACAACCATCTTTTTAACCTTTTTCTTCAACCTCATGAGTTTTATTGCCTCTCATTGCCCACCCACTTGCTATTTCAGTGTCTCACACATAAGACTATTGTTACTGCAGCACCCAACTTCAAGATATTCATTTCTGTACTGCTATGGTTCAGTAACTCATAAAATCTAGGATTAGTTAGCAAAAGTGAAAATAATTAAAACTAGAAATGTCTGCAGGATACAGAACATGGGGGAGTAAAAAAAAATTGTGATTTTTGTTTGTTGTTTGCTGGGGGATGCAAACATGACACAAGGAAAAACAGAGGCAGCATTATCATTGAAGAGGCAATCGCTATAACTGAGAAAGGACAACAAGGGCCGAAGTCAGTGTTGTGGGGAACAAACAAAAAAAAAAAAAAGAAAAAAGGGGGGCATCTGAAAGATATCCCAAAGGAATAACATCTGGCTTTGTAGAAAAGTAGTCAATCAAAGTCAAAGGCACAGGCCCTCATTGCAATTACTCAATTTTCTCACTGTTTAATTTCCTTTACCATTTGAAGCAAGCCTCACTCTGAGACTTTCAAGAAATCCCACCTTTATGTTCCTAAAGTTTATTGTGAGAATCAAGTGATATCAAGTAAATGAAAATATTTCATAAACTACAAATGCAATGAAAATGTTAGTTAAGTCATTAAGTAAAAACGAAATGTTTAAAACTGCCTCCAAAGCTTTGTGTTTAGGTGACTATGAGAATCTCACCTTCCTAACAGAAATGATAAGAGGAAGTGATAGGTGTGACATCCTGATGCAGTTGGTGTTGGCCAGAATAGATTTGAGTTTCATTCAAATCTTCATCTGGGTCCACTCAGCAACAGTGTGTCACAGCTGGGTTCCTAACAAGAAGGCCCTGAGAAGGGGTGCAAGTGATTTGTCAAAGAAAATCTGTTATGAAAATGGGGAGTCAGGTCAGGAAATGGGAGGAAGCTAGGCAATGCTGAGATGTGGAGGCAAGGACCTGTGGAGGAATACCTCAGCCTGATTCAGGAGAATTATGGATTTCAAGCTATGCCTCCCCGGGGTCATCAGATATTAAGTGAAGGTCGCAGGCTTCATGCTCTAGTGGTCAGGTGTTGACGAAAATCCCAAGAAACACAAACTTTTAGGCATTTCTTGAATTTTGTCCGAGTTGGAAAATTGGCTCCACGAGTCAAGGATACACCTATCTAGCTAAAGAAGGAGCTGCAGGTATGGTCAGTTGAAATCAACCACACAGAAGCTAGAAACAGCAAAAAGAGTCCCACGGAATCTAAGGGAGGCCTCCAAAGCATAGCTTTGGATTTTAGGAGAAAGAGTAAAATGAGTAATCTATTTGTTCCTTAGCATCTGATACATAATTAAAGTTAAGGATTCTACATGTTAACAGATTTCTTAAGTACTTCTGTGATTTTAATTATTTTTCTTTGCATATTTTTCGAGTATATAATATAGTATAGTATAATATTACCCCTACTTCTTTTTCCTTCTGTTGTCTTTGGAAAAGAACTGCACTGACACAACTGTGTTTTGACATTGACACAGTTGTCAATGTTTTACCAAACCTTGGGAAAGACCTTCCTATCTTTTCAACTATTATTGTGTATCTCTTTATCCCACGTTCTCCTAAACACCCCACTCACCCTGTCTTCCTTGCCAGTGATATTCTGAACAAATTATATGAAGTTTTATGTGCCTAATAATGATTAAATTCATTTTAATTCTTTCATACTTTCTTTCCCTCCCACCCCGATCTGTTAGGGATGTTATCATTTAATAACAAATTTGTTTCTCATGGTGAAATTTTAGGTGATTATCAGATACCTATTGTGTAGATTTTAAAAATTCTTATGTATTCTATTAATTTACAGCTTATACAGAATATATTGGTTTGAAGAGATTTAGCTTAACTTACCCCATACCGCATTTGACATATTTTGACACATGGGATACTTGAAGAATAGATTATTTTTAGGGAACCTTTTGTTATTCCCAGTCATAGCTTAGTACTGAGGAGCACTAAACTAGGAGTCTTGTGGTTTTTGAAAATAAGCATAAGGATGCTGTAAAATATGAGACAGGACTTGAGCCTGAGAAAGGAAGCTCAATTTGTAGGCATCTCTGGTTTTCTCATTGATATGCAGACTTCTTAGATGTGCCTTAAAGACAAATCTTGCACTGGCTGCTTTCTGAGCCCTCAAATGAGGTTGAAAACTTTTTTTATTCCTCTATGGGAACTGAGAATTTATGTGGCAGAATTTTTACTTGGTAATTAATTTGGACCCCAACAGCGTGGAGATGATGAGAAAGGGACCCTATTAAGACTTGATATTAAGTTAATAGCAGGTGACAGTGACTTCATCAAAACCCCTGCATAAAACATCAAGTAGATGGAAATTTCAGTTCTGCTACATTACTCAGCTGAGTATCATCAGACCTGCTTACAAGGGTCATAAAGATTATTTGTACATTAAAGAAGGGCCTGTCCATCAAGCTCAGTATGAAAGATAAGCAGGAAAATTACCATTTCATCAAACACAAAAAATATCAGTGCAATTCTACTAATGGAACTCCCAACACTTTGGAAAATTCTCCCTGGCTATTTTTCATTATTTCTTTATTCATACAAATAAACACACACACACACACACACACACACACGCATGCACACACACACTTGCCAGAAAAATGAGTGAGGGAGAGGTAGAACAGGATCATTAGCATTTCTATCTCTTCATGAAAAAATACACAGAAAGGAGAAGGTGGGAGGGCAGCAAGGAAGATGACCACTGTGATTCTGGCTAAATTGGTGGCAAGGGTCACCTGATGAAATGGAAGCTTGGTAAAGCTAGGACAAATATAAAGAAAAATCATGGCCTCTATGGAATATTAACCCCTCTGAATCATTGCTATGTAAGGTCATCATGCATAGATCAGGGATCAGGGAACAAAGCAATAAGAGAAAATATCTGAACAAAATTTTTACCAAATGACAGCCTTTCATTTGGCTGTTAAAGTTAAAATATAAAAGGGTGATTTAAAAGTATTCAGAATATACAGGAATTTGGGAGGTCATGAGTTACCCATTTCACTTTGAATGTTTTAAGTAATTACTTATTAGGGAGAGAGGACCATTCACCATGACTGAACCTGCAATTTAGCAACACGTCTGTATCTTCTGAAAAGGAAGCTTATAAGTTCTGTGCAAATGGTTTGCAATAGGAATATGTTTGTTTCTTACCTCTGTCCCTTGTGCCTTCTATAAGCCAGAAGAATATTCTGATTAATATGGTAATTAGATGGTTATTAAAAATAGTAATCATCCAGAAATTATTTGGTGTCATAAATATCCCATATAGAGAAAATATTTGAACATTTAAAAGTTGAACATTACAATTGGCTTCATATGCAAGAAGCCAAAGGGGACATAAAGAATTTTTAAGTTCCCAAGAAAGCACTCACATTAAGAACAGGTTGTCTTCATGATCAGATTGGAAGTTAGTGCCACACAGCTAATAGATTCCCCTTGTGGCCAGTAGCAATGAACCAATTTCTATTAATGAAGAACTCATGTTTATGGCTAATATAGAAGAAAATGAAAGGGGGAGCTCAGTCATTCATTGGAGATAGCTTAATTCTGTTAATTTCCAATTTCCAAGCTTGTTTTAATTTGTTGTCAAAGTAATCACTCATTCCAGCTGGAATCAGAAATAGCTTTTTGTCGTCTGCAGCCTGACAGATTATTCAGATGAAACCCCATTACTTATTTATTTATTCATTTATTTTTATTGCTGTGGATTCATTGAGGGTACAAGAAATCAAGTTATACTGATTGCATTTGTTAGGTAAAGTCCCTCTTACAATCGTGTCTTGCCCCCCAAAGGTGTGGCACACAACTACGTCCCACCCACCTCCCTCCTTCTCTCTCTCTGCTCTTCCTTTCCCCATGCCTCCCTCTTTTTTTTTCTTTGTCCTGCCCTTCCCCCACCCCACTGTGTCTTTAATTGTCATTAATTGTCTTCATATCAAAATTGAGTACATATGATTCATGCTTCTCCATTCTTGTGATGCTTTATGAATCCCATTTTTTAAAGCTCACCTGCTCAGCATCTGTGATATGCTCACAAGTTCTAAGAGGTATAGTTTTCAGCATCAGAGCCAGGCTGAAGAGAACTGAGGCTGTTTTCCTGCAGTTTTCTGTTAAGGGAGTATATTTCATGACTCTGAATCCTGATTGAAACCATGTACAAAGAGAAGAATATGATGAGAAGAAGGGATGAGAGAAGGGGTGCCCACTGGACTTCATCATTTATGCCAACCTACTCTTACAAGCTTTCTTGTCCACCCTTGCCATAGGGAATGTATACTTGGATTTTGCTACAAACATGAGACTATGTTTTCAGGATTGCCCTTGGCTTTTTGAGTACTAGTCCGTATTTCCTTTGATCCATAATATACATTTATCCTCAATATCCAAGAGACTGGTCAGCTCAGTGTGTTTGGCCAGTTGTATAGAAGCTCAGCAAATGATGCTGTACAAATACTAAACACTATTTAGAAATCAAACTTTCAGGTGCATGTTGGATTATGCAATTTACAAAGATGATTCCACCACCAGAAACTCGGACGTTACTTTGCATTGTTTTAGCAGGGATGAATTAATGATACAAAAGTTCTTACTCAGTGCCCTACTTAGTTCTGAAAACACAGGGATAGAGGGAACACAGGAAGCATATGGCATTTTAGTTAGTCTATGGAGAAGCTGGAAAGGCCTCAGGACCAATTTGGCAGGAGAAGAAATGGCAGGAGAAGAAACTGCAGCCTTCTTGATTGCCTTGGTTATGTCTACATGTCTTGGTAGGTTACTGGGAAGATTAGACTCCTAATTCACAGCCAGGGTTCACTTTATGGCTGAAGAAAAATACTCATTGAGATAAAAATGGCAGGAAAAGAGAAGACAAGGAATAGAAATTTACCTGAGTTGTGGTGAGAACTAAAGGGGAAAGAGAATGAAGAGGGGGCAACACTCTTGTCTCAAAGGTCCATTGTTCCTTCTCAAGGTTGTCATCTCTGTTGATGTCCTGGAAGCTCCCCCCGCTTTTTTTTTTTTAAAGCAAAATAGGGCAGAGGATGGTCAGGATAGATTAAGATGATTGTTACTAAAGCCACCACCTCGGGATATGCTTTTGGAACATACACAGAAACATTAGCAAACCCAAACCACAGTTTGCTACTTGTCACCGAGTAGCTTCAAGGATGATAATGAAAATTATCTCCTCTTCATGGTTTTGACTAATGCTTAAGTCTGTGGCACCAAGAACCTGGATCACCCAAAGCCGGGCAGTAGAAATACAATACATTAGCATTAAATAACGGGATTTCTGGTGCTTGGATTGCAATGGAGACAGGGTTAACCAAGCTGGGGCTTTGTATAGCAGGAGCCTCCATCTATAATCTCTTGTTTTTCTAGTCTGGTAAAAGGAGAAAGGAGGCTTGGGAGAAGAAAACACAGAGCATCCTAATCTTAAGATAAAAATAACATGATTCCTGTTCCTGGTATCTCTCTCCACCAGGTTTCTGCTCTCTCCACAGAACACTACAATGCTCATAAGTGTTGGTTTAAATAAAAATCTCTCCTCCATTGAACATATGAAAAACATGTTGCATTGGATACAGTTGTTTTGGGAAATGGGTTTTCATCCCTTGTAACCAGGTGTCCATACTAACCGCAGCAGCCACATGACCATGTGATGGGCTGGTGTGGGGTCTGCAGCAGGGTCAGGCTCCCAGTATCTACACCTCACATAGTGCCATGTGGGTCTGCACATTAGATTAGTCTTGCTCCAGTTCTATGGTACACAATCTGGCCAGCCTGTTCTGAACACGCAGTGTGTGTTCCTGTTCTGGTGAAACATACTCTGCTTTGTACTTGGAGAAGCCCGAACCAGGGTGGTATGTCTCAAGTTAGAGCAGAATTTCAGCAGAACATTCTCTGAGTTATCAAGATCAGTCTGTGCTGGCTGCTACTCCAATTGGCAATAGAATTGGCTATGATAACTCATTTCAGTGTAGGAGGCTGATCAGTCCACCAGCTATTTAAGAAGTATTTCTGGCCTAACTAGCATCTTCCAAGCACTATCCTGAGATGGTCACTTGGTTACTGGGCATTGTCCACATGCTAAGACTGTGGCCCCTGTGATCTCCTTTATGAGGCAGTTTTTTTTATCATAACTTCCCTCATTTTTATAGGAGGGAATCTAAGTCATAAAATAGTCTTATCTGGGGTCTTTTTAACTTAAATGCTGCCTATGCAGTTCAATTCCTCATCTTGCCTCTCTCCCTGGTCATGGCCCTTGAGGCACGGTGTCCACTGTCTTCTGTTTCTTGGCCCTTAGCCTGGGTATTATGTGCTTCCTTTCCATGAAATCCCTTCCTGTATGCCTCTTCTTCTTCTTTCTTTAACTGCAATTCATTTTTCAAGATTTCTTTGTCAAAGACAAAGGCCAGACTAATAAGGGAACTGATTTTATTTGGGCTGTTATAATAGGGGCAACCCTCCACACTCAAAGATCAGAGTATATTGGCAGGGTAGCTTTGCCTGAGACTTTATAGAAAGGAGTGGGCAAGTTATAGGTGGAATAATTTGCCATCACAAGCCTCCGTAAGTGAGTCAAACAAGAAACATGTCTAATTTCTGAGGAACAACTTTTCCTCTCAGTTACTAATTCATGAGACAAAGAATGAAGGGTTGGTTGGTTAGTTTGTGGCTTTTCAGCAGATTCAAGCAAAAGAAGTAAGATCCATGTTTGGCTTTGTCACAGCTAAACAAGTGAGTCATCTGCAAATTGTATGGGGAGTTGTTTTAAGAATGGACCACAAAAATGTTTTTCAACTCACAGGGGGAAGAGTGGTCCTTCAATTTCCCAGAACACACAATGGTGGAGCCGGGTGCTTTCCTAACCATTGCTGTTTCTGTGGCTCAGGTGAACTTTACCATTGTTACATTTCAGCGAGTATCACACCATACCTCCAATCTGGATCTGGGACTTCTCCTCCTTATTTGCAGAGTACTCTGGCCTTGGATGTATCAGCACACTCATCACCCTGTGTTAACTTACATGTTTCCTTGACTGACTTTCCAGTTAACCATCTGTTAAGGCCATGATTATCTCCTAGCATTTGCCTGTGCACCCTTACTTTAGGGTCTTAGGCTGTCATTAACTACAGACATAGAATGCAAAGATCCAGATTAGTAGATGGTTTCAAAGGAAAGAGGGATACTTGAACAAAGGCACTGTGAATACACCTGCCAGGTGCCCAGGAGACCATGAGAGAGAAGGCTGGGGAGAAGAGCCTTGGCCCCTGAAGTGACTCCAGTCTCCATGAGGGCCTCTCCCATCTATCCCTTAGTTGGGGCAGAGAATGCCCTTCAACACACTTGGCAATTTTTCCTGGAGCTTGGTCTTAACTGATACTGGCCTGTCACTTTCACCCTTTCCCCCGTGGCTGATTTTTCTGTGGTTCTGATGACACTGCTGTCAGAAAGTTTTTCCTGGAAGTTCAGCAAAGGGAAACAGAGGGTATTATATTCCATCAGTAACACATGAATCCCTTCTCTTCTCACTGCTTCTGCCCTACAAATATTTATAGATATCATTATGCCTCCCTTAGCTATCATTTATCCAAGCAGTAACAGCACCAGTCTTTCCATCTTGCCTCATAAATCAACCCCTCCAGCCCCTGTAATCATCTCCCTGCTCCTCTCTGAACTCTCCAGGGTCCGTCAACATCTTAATAAGATACCCCAAACTGAAGGCTCTGTTTCACCAGGGTACCAAGGCAATTACCTGCCTGTTAGGGGGATGGCATATGCTCAAAAGACATTTTGGCCTTGTGGATGCCATTGTGGAGTTCAAGCTCATTTCTCACGTGTGGCCACTTCTCTCCTCCAGAATGTTGTGGGTGTAGTTGCTACCTATGTGCCCTTCTCTCTGCTGCCTACAGCCAGACAAAGGTCAGAAGTAGTCAGGATTTGTCCCTCTCCCTTCCCATCTCCTTCAGGACTCTCCTTTCTAGAGCTTATCTTTTTATTATTATTATTTTTTTATTAAATCATAACTGTATACATTGATATGATCATGGGGCATCATACATTCGCTTCATAGACCATTATCTTTGCATTCTCTGGGCCCTTGTAATGGCTTGTAATAGGCCCTGAGGTTTTCACTATGACTTTTTTTTTTAATATCTTAAACTATAGGCTTTTTTCCTCTCTTTGGTCCTCTATCAAAGCATAGCAATTGGGCCTTAAGGTTGGACAGAACTATAACCAAAGTCCACATCTGGCACACTGGCCCAGAACATAACCTTGGACAAATTATTTAACTTCTCTGATACTCAGGTATCTTAATTATAAAATGGGGATAAAAATTATATCAAGCTCAAATTATAGTGCATTATTGAACTAAAGGAAAAATATATATTAATGACTCTAAATTAATTCAAGTTGCTGCTATTGTCCTCTTTCTCCTTTGTTCCCCCTCTATTATTGGTTCCTCCTTATTTATTTATTTATTTATTTATTTATACTTCAGTTGAGGATTTAGACCAGTGATTCACACATCAAAGAAAAAGAAACATATTTGCCTCAATTACCTAGACATGTTATGCAAAGGACGGCTGTAATGGGGGCTTTCCCCCATTCCTCCTTTCTCTGAGCACGCAGAGGTGTTCTGCAGTGATTCCCAGTTTCATGATCATGCCCTTTTTAGCATGTTATTGGCTCATTTTCATGATCCTTGCTACAAAGTATAAGAAAGAAGAAGAAAGGAAACCCACGAGAGGAATCAAGTGACATTCCTTCTGAAGCAGCCATGATACTATTCAGGAAAATTAATAAGACATAGAATACATTTGATCATATTAGAGAACATTCAGATGCATAAAATGATAAAGATTATGTGGGCAGTACCTCTGTAGGCACATCAGCCAGAGTCCACTTAGAAAACTGAACCTTCGCCTAGTAGCTTAGTGGTGGCAATTTGTTCTAGGCAATTCATACACAAGGTGATGAAAAACTACAAGGCCAGACGTTAGCAACTGTAGGAAAATGCCATTATCTCTAGGAAAGGAGAGACCAAAGGAAAAGGAGCTGTTTCCCAAGGGCCAGGGCTGGAAGGAATTGAAACTATGCTGAGATCTACAACTGGGGAGAGTATGTGGGAAAGAGGCCATGCTGCTCAAGATACTTGTCTGGGTAATGGGGGTTCACCCAGACTTATGCTGCTTTTTCCTCTGTAATTTCCCAGAATTGGCTAGACTTAGGCAAAAAAGTGGTTGGCAAAAGCATGTGAATCAGCCCCTGTGATAAACAGCAGAGAAGGGGAAAGTCAGGGAATAGAGCTGGGGGTAAACAAGTTAATAGATGGTACAGCAAGTGTCATTAGCAGATAGCAGTAAATAGAATGCCCCAGGGAGTTTAGAAGGGTGTATTAAATCTGGCTAAAGATCTCCCTTCTCCCTCTCTAGCACTAACTCTGTGCTTATTCTCTCCTCTTAGAAAAAGCAAGTCATGATTCTCAGTCAGGACCCAGTTGGGACAGCAAAACCACACCTAATGTAATCAGGGAATATTTCATGAGAAAGATTGATAACTAGGCGAAATCTGGTTAATTACTAACAGAGATGGGGTGGACACAAGATGGCTGACTGAAGCCAGCTTTCCACAGAGGCTCCCATCCAGAAGGAGAGTTAAAGGATAGAAATTTAGCAAGTAACCTGGTGGATTAGAGCTGCACCAAGAGAGAAGGTTGAAAAACGCAAATCAACCCTTCTGAGGCGAGCTGCAACCCCAAGGGTACAAACAAAAGATACAAAATCCATCGCCAAGCGAATGGGGGTACCCTCCCCCATGAGAACAGCTCAGAGTACCCCATAAACAAACAAGCAGAGTTCAAAAGTCCTCCCATTATACTCCACGGGAGAGACCCTATAAAAACTGCACATATTTCTCCTACTAGGGTGCCATGGCACTCTCCTGCCAGGCATAAAACTGTGTAAAGCTGTATATATTCCCTACCTGCAATTCTGAGCTCCCAACACTCCCCTCCACTCTCACTTTGAGGTCTGGAGGCCTGTCCCCCAGGAGTCCAGATTCTTGAGTGTTTTCTCCAGAAGTGTGGACAAGGTCTGGACTGCTGCTGGTCAGTGCTGATTCTGCAGCGTGGGAGTGAGGAGAGGACAGTTGGCTGAGAGGGAACCACACAAAGAGCAGCAGTGCCCCAAGGCGCAGAGCAGCAGCCGTTATGTGCAACAATAGGGTTCACCCCTGGATATTCTGGAGTCACACCCCCTGTCTCTCTGGGCAACCAGAGGAGGCTGAGTATCTTCTCAGGTGGCAACCATGGGCAGAACAGATCTGGGACGGAAACACAGGCCCTGTGAGTAAAGGGCTTACCTGAGGCAGTACCGGCCTGGGTGGAGTGTGGGAGACTAAAAAATACACCCGCAGAACTGGCTGATTCCCATGGCAGGGCTGACCCAGAGGACTGCTTTACTGAGCATAAGGCACACCTGGCCCCCAGGGGATCATCAGCCTAAACAAGGAGGGCAGGCAGAGGCTGGAACTGACAGGTAACCATGCTGCGAATACAAACTACAGCTGAGACCAGACAGTGGCACAGACAGGGCCTGAGGCACAGGTTCTGTGAACTCAAAACAGCTTCTCTTCTGCAGGGGAATTTAGTCCGGACAGAAACAAATTCCACAAAGTTGTTCTGTTCTGTCAGTAACATCAATCAGGGGCGAGGCTGGAACTCAGTGAACAGCCCCAGCCTCCATTAAACACCCGAGGTTGTCAGGCTTCACCTCCATCTGCCAGATAGTGGCAGAGAGCAGTGGCCTGGCTGAGGAGACAAGGTCTCCTTGTGTTAGGCAGGTGCAACCCTCTGGAGTATCTGCTCATTGGAGGCAAATGGGTCACAGCCCTGCAGGGTTTCAGTGACTGGGTGTGAAAGAGGTGTAAAGTGGGGGAAGGAGGCATCAACCTTCCCAGACTAATCTATTTGCTTGGTGGGTCCTCCTGACCTCATGGAGCACTGGAGCAAGTCATATTTGAGTTGTTAAGCAGACCCCTGCAATCTAGTTGCCAGAGACCTTTTAAACTCTCCCACCCGAGGCAGGTGCTGACCGAGGCAATTGACTTGGACCTTTTGAACTGAGCCAATCATCGAGGATTATCCAAGTGGTGCCCTGGGCATGTGGTTGTAGGCAGGTTTGATTTTCATTTTCCAATTATTGCCTGTGGGGGGCAGGGTGACTTAATTGCTGGTATATCTCCACAGCTGAGACTTCAACCCAGAGTAACTGTTACACCAGGGTCAGGCAGAGACCAGCTGAAAACTAGACAGAGCCTCTTAGACCCACCACATCAAGCAGGTTCCCAGTTTCTCAGGCCATAGCACTGTACAGGTCCTCAGCAAAGCTCCAGGGGAAAATGTACAGAAAGCAGTCCCAGATTTTGGGCAAAGGGCTGGTTTATCACAATTCCTGGAGCCCCAAACCCAACATTTCTTTATCCACTCATCTAGACAAATGGTGTAAAATAATCATGAGGCAGAATCAGCAGAAACATTCTGGTAACATGAATAACCATAGTAGATCGACCCCCCCAATGAAAGATATGGCAGATGTAACTGAATCCAATTCATAAACAGATGGCCGAGATGTCAGAAATCGAATTCAAAATTTGGATTGCAAACAAGATTAATAGAATGGAGGAAAAGTTGGAATCAGAAATTCAAGGAGCAATTCAAAAGTTGGAATTAGAAATTCGAGAGCAATTCAAAAGTTGTCTCAAAAATTCAATGAATTTAAAGACAAAACTACCAAAGATTTTGACACGTTGAAGCAAGAATTTGCAGCCTTCAAAGATCTGAAAAATACAGTAGAATCTCTCAGTAACAGAGTGGAGCAAGCAGAAGAAAGGATTTCTGACATTGAAGACGAAGTTTTTGAACGCTCCCAAACTCTCAAAGAGAAAGAGAAATGGAGAGCAAAAATGGATCATTCTCTCAGAGAGCTCTGGGATAATTCGAAGAAGGCTAATTTCCGGCTCATTGGAATCCCTGAAAGCGATGAAGTGGCTTCAAGGCACAGAGACACTTCTTTATGAAATAATGAAAGAGAATTTTCCAGACATGCCTAGAGATTCTGAAGTTCAAATAGTAGACATTTTCAGATCCCAGCACAACTCAATGCAAATAAGACATCCCCCAGGAACTTTAGAATTAACTTCACTAAAGTTAATATGAAGGAGAAAATTTAGAAAGCAGCCAGACGTAAGAAAACCATAACCTACAAAGGGAAGAATATTAGAATGACTGCAGATCTCTCTGCTGAAACTTTTCAAACCAGAAGAGGGTGGTCATCGACTTTTAGTCTCCTAAAACAAAATAACTTTCAACTCCAGATCCTGTATCCAGCTAAACTGAGTTTTATTTGTGATGGAGAATTTAAATACTTTAATGACATTCACATGTTGAAGAAATTTGCTATAACCAAACCAGCTCTTCAGGCTATCCTCAGACCTATCCTCCATAATGACCAGCCCAATCCTCTACTACAATAGTAAACTCACTCAGAAACTTTTGATCAAATTCCAACTTCCACACTAGTTAAAGGATTAAAAATGTCCACTGGACTTTTGAAAAACTCTATACCCAACATTTTACCAGACTTATCAATATTTTCCATTAATATAAATGGCTTAAACTGTCCTCTAAAGAGGCACAGGTTGGCTGACTGGATACAAAAACTCAGGCCAGATATTTGATGCATACAACAATCTCATCTTACCTTAAAAGATAAATATAGACACAGGGTGAAAGGGTGGTCATCCATATTTCAGGCAAATGGAAATCAGAAAAAAATAGGTGTTGCAATTCTATTTGCAGAAACAATAGGCTTAAAACCAACAGAAGTAAGGAAGAATAAGAATGGTGAATTCATATTTGTTAAGGGTAATACTCAATATGATGAGATTTCAATTATTATTCATGGACCCAATCAGAATGTGCGTCAATTTATAAGAGAAACTCTAACAGACATGAGCAACTTGATTTGCTCCAGCTCCATAATAGTCGAAGATTTTAACACTCTCTTGGCAGTGTTGGATAGATCCTCCAATAAAAATCTGAGCAAAGAAATTTTAGATTTAAACCTAACCATCCAAGATTTGGATTTAACAGACATCCATAGAACATTTCATCCAAACAAAATTGAATACACATACCACTCATTAGCCCATGGAACATACTTGAAAATCTATCGCATCTTACATCACAAGTCTAACCTCAGTAAATTTAAGGGAATAGAAATTATTCCTTGCATCTTCTTGGACCACCATGGAATAAAAGTGAAACTCAGTAACAACAAGAATCTGCATAATCATACAAAACAGGGAAGTTAAATAATCTTATGCTGAATAATAGCTGGGTCAAAGATGAGATTAAGAAGGAAATTCCCAAATTTTTGGAACAAAAGGACAATGAAAAAGCAAATTATCAGAACTTCTGGGATACTGCAAAGGCAGTCCTAAGAGGGAAATTTATAGCACTGCAAGCCTGCCTCCAGAGAATGGAAAGAGAGGAAATTAACAATTTAATGGGACATCTCAAGCAACTGGAGAAGAAAGAACCTTCCAACCCCAAACCCAGTAGAAGAAAAGAAATAACCAAAATTATCACAGAATTAAATGAAATTGAAACAAAAGAATTATACAACAGATCAATAAATTGAAAAATTTGTTTTTTGAAAATATCAATAAAATAGAAAAAAAACCTTTGGCTAACCTAATCAGAAAAAAGGAGTAAAATCAGAAATGAGAAAGATGAAATAACAACAGATTCTTCAGAAATTCAAAAAATCCTTAGTGAATACTATAAGAAAATTTATTCTCAGAAATACGAAAATCTGAAGGAAATTGACCAATACTTGGAAGCACATCACCTTCCAAGACTTAGCCAGAATCAAGCGGAAATGTTGAACAGGCCTATATCAAGTTGTGAAATAGCATCAACCGTACAGAATCTATCTAAAAAGAAAAGCCCGGGACCAGATGACTTCACGTCAGAGTTCTACCAAACCTTTAAAGAGGAATTAGCACCTATATTACTCAACCTGTTCCAAAATGTAGAAAAAGAAGGAAGACTACCCAGCATGTTCTATGAACCAAACATCACCCTGATCCCCAAACCAGGAAAAGACCCAAAAAGAAAAGAAAATTATAGACCAATATCACTAATGAATATAGATGCAAAAATATTCAACAAGATCCTAACAAACAGAATCCAGCAACACATCAAACAAATTATATATCATGACCAAGTCAGTTCTATCCCAGGGTCTCAAGCCTGGTTCAATATCCATAAATCTATAAGTATAATTCAGCACATAAACAAACTAAAAAGCCAAAACCATATGATTCTCTCAATCGATGCAGAAAAAGCTTTTGATAATATTCAGCATCTCATCATGATCAGAACACTGAAGAAAATTGGTATAGAAGGGACATTTCTTTTCTTTTTTTTCTTTTTCTTTTTTTTTTTTTTTCTGGAGGGAAATATATTTATTCATCATAAAAAAGTTAATTAGGATGATGGGAAGATGGCGGACTGAAGCCAGCTTTCCATAGAGGCTCCTGTCCTGAAGGAGAGTTAGGGGATGAAAATTTAGCAAATAACCTGATGGATTCCAGCAACACCAAGCGAGAAAGTTGAAGAACGCACATCAACCCCGCTGAGGAGAGCTGCGATCACAAGGAAGCAAACAAAAGGTACAAAACCCATCACCAAGCGGACGGGAGTCCCCCCTCCCCACCTGATCGGCTTAAGGGCCCCACAAACAAAAGGGCAGAAATCAAAGGCCATCCCACTACACTTCACAGGAAAGACCTACTACAAACTGGACCTACCTCCCTTACTAGGAGGCCTAGGCATTATCCTGCCAGGCATAAAACTGTATAAATCTGTAAATTTCCTTTGCCAGTGACTCTGAGTACCCAGCACTTCCCTCCACTCTCTCTGAGGTCTGAAAGCCTGTCCCCCAGGAGTTCGGATTCTTGGGTGACTCCTACAGGGGAGAGGTCAGTCCCTGAGCTGTGGCTGGTCAGCGCTGATTCTGGGGCACGGGAGAGAGGTCAGGACAGTCAGCGGAGGGAGACCCTCACCAGGGTGGCACTTCCCCGAGGCGAGGTGCAGCAGCCCTCCTTGGGCAACAATACATCCAGGCATATAGCTGAGTCGAACTCGCTACCAGCTGCTCTGAGTGCCTGGTGCTCCCCCCGCCCTCACTCTGTGGTCCAGAGACCTGAAAGCCTGCCGTGTGGCCAGGCAGGGAACTGGGGATAGCTGAGTCTGTTCGCTGCCCAGCGGTTCTGGGCTCCAGCCACTCCCTCCCACCCCGCCCCCACTCTGAAGCCTGAAGGCTTGAGCTGCGGCAGTACAACCAGGCGAGAGACCGGAAGAATCTGAATTTCCTCGCTGCCGACTGGGCGCTGGCTCCGGGCTCCCGGCGTTCACCCCGCCCTCGCTCTGTGGTCCGGAGACCTGAACGCCTGCTCGGTTCTGAGCTACAGCCACTCCCTCCATCCCGTCCCCACTCTAAAGCCTGAAGGCTTGAGCTGCGGCGGTATGACCGGGAGAATCTGAATCTGTTCGCTGTCCACCGGGCTCCCTACGGCTCGGAGCCCCTGCTGGCTCTGAGTTCCAGGCGCTCCCCCGCCCTCACTCTGTGGTCCGGAGACCTGAACACCTGCCGTGTGGCTGGGCAGGGAACTGGGGATAGCCGAGTCTGTTTGCTGCCCAGGGATTCTGGGCTCCAGCCGCTCCCTCCCACCCCACCCCCACTCTGAAGCCTGAAGGCTTGAGCTGCAGCGGTATAACCAGGCGAGAGAAAGGAAGAATCTGAATTTGCTCGCTGCAGACTGGGCTCTGGCTCCAGGCTCCCAGCGTTCACCCCGCCCTCGCTCTGTGGTCTGGAGACCTGAATGCCTGCTCGGTTTGAGCTCCAGCCACTCCCTCCACCCTGCCCCCACTCTAAAGCCTGAAGGCTTGAGCTGCAGGGCGAGAGACCGGGAGAACCTGAATCTGCTCACTGTCAACCAGGCTCCCTACGGCTCGGAGCCCCTGCTGGCTCTGAGTTCCAGGCGCTCCCCCGCCCTCACTCTGTGGTCCGGAGAGACCTGAACGCCTGCTGTGTGGCTGGGCAGGGAACTGGGGATAGCCGAGTCTGTCCACTGCCCAGCGGTTCTGGGCTCCAGCCGCTCCCTCCCACCCCGCCCCCACTCTGAAGCCTGAAGGCTTGAGCTGCAGCAGTACAACCGGGTGAGAGACTGGGAGAAACTGAATCTGCTCGCTGTCCACCGGGCTCCCTACGGCTCGGAACCCCCTGCTGGCTCTGAGCTTCAGGCGCTCCCCTGCCCTCACTCTGGGGTCTGGAGACCTGAAGGCCTGCCGTGTGGCTGGGCAGGGAACTGGGGGTAGCCAAGTCTGTTTGCTGCCGACTGGAATCCCTGCGGCACGGAGCCCCTCCTGGCATAGGGCTCCTGGAGCTCTCCCCGCCCTCGCTCTGTGCTCTGGAGACCTGAGCGTCTGCCGTGTGGCCTGGCAGGGAACTGGGTGGAGCTGACTCTGTTTGCTACTCGGGGGTCCTGGGCTCCAGCCCCTTCCCCACCCCCCTCACTCTGAAGCCTGGAGGCTTGGGCTGCGGTGGTGCAGTGGAACCAAAGATTGAGAGAAAAGGAGTGAGCTTGCTGCCGGTGGCTCTGAGTTCCCAGCATCCCACCCCATCCACACTCTGGGATCTGGAGGCCTGTTCCCCCGGGAGTCCAGATTCTTGAGGGATTTGGCGAGGCATGGACAGTGCCCAAACTGTGGCTTGTTGGTCCTGACTCTGGGACACAAGAGTGAGGCTGGGGGAGACCCATATCAGAGTGGCAGTTCCCTGAGGTGGCTGAAGCCATACCCCCTGCCTACCTGGGCAACCAGAGGAGGCCACCCCTGAGTATAGGATTTGCCTGAGGTGACTCACAGACCCTGGAAACATCCACGGTAGGGCCGACTCAGAGAACTGAGACTTCAACCCAGAGTAAGTGCTTCACTGAGGTCAAACAGAAACCAGCTGACAAGAAGTCAGAACCACTCAGCCCCACCACATCAGACAGGGCCCTAGTCTCTCAGGCTACAACACTGAACGGGCCCTCAACAAAACCCTAGGGGAAAAATCAAAGGGAGTAAAACAACTATGGGGCGGAATCAGCGGAAAAACTCTGGTAACACGAATAACCAGAATAGATCAACCCCCCCAAGAAAAGAAATGGTGGATGTAATTGAAGATCCCATTCATAAACAACTGGCAGACATGTCAGAAATCGAATTTAGAATTTGGATTGCATACAAGATCGATAAAATGGAATTAGGAATCTGAAATTCAAAAGTTGTCTCACTAATTTAACGAATTTAAAGACAAAACCACCAAAGACTTAGACACACTGAAGCAAGAATTTGCAGCCCTTAAAGATATGAAAAATACAGTAGAATCTCTCAGCAACAGAATGGACCAAGCAGAAGAAAGGATTTCTGACATCGAAGATAAAGCCTTTGAACGCTCCCAAACTCTCAAAGAGGAAGAGAAATGGAGAGCAAAAACAGATCTTTCTCTTAGAGAGCTCTGGGATGATTCAAAGAAGGCAAACATATGAATAATAGGAGTTCCGGAAAACGATGAAGTGGCATCAATGGGCACAGAGGCCCTTCTGCATGAAATTATGAAAGAGAATTTTCCAGACATGCCTAGAGATTCTGAAATTCAGATAGCAGACAGTTTCAGAACTCCAGCACGATTCAACCCCAATAAGTCATCCCCCAGACATATCCTAATTAGCTTCACCAAAGTCAACATGAAGGAGAAAATTCTCAAGGTTATCAGGCGAAAGAAAGCCATTACCTACAAAGGTAAGAACATTAGAATGACTGCAGATCTCTCTGCTGAAACTTTTCAAGCCAGAAGAGGGTGGTCATCGACTTTTAATCTCCTAAAGCAAAATAACTTTCAACCCCGGATCTTGTACCCAGCTAAACTGAGTTTCATCTATGAAGGAGAAATTAAATACTTTAACGACATTCATATGTTGAAGAAATTTGCCACAACCAAACCAGCTCTTCAGGATATTCTCAGACCTATCCTCCATAATGACAAACCCAATCCTCTACTACAAATGTAAATTCACTCAGAAACTACTGATCAAACTCCAACTTCTACAATGGCGAAAAGATTAAATTCGTCCACCGGACTTTTGAAAAACTCGATACCCAAAATATCACCAAATTTATCAATAATCTCCATTAATGTGAATGGCTTAAACTGTCCTCTAAAGAGACATAGGTTAACTGACTGGATACAAAAACTCAGACCAGATATCTGTTGCTTACAAGAGTCACATCTTAACTTAAAAGACAAATACAGACTCAGGGTGAAAGGATGGTCATCCATATTTCAGGCAAATGGTAACCAGAAAAAAGCAGGTGTTGCAATTTTATTTGCAGACTCAATAGGCTTTAAACCAACAAAAGTAAGGAAGGACAAGAATGGTCACTTCATATTTGTTAAGGGTAATACTCAATATGATGAGATTTCAATTATTAATATCTATGCACCCAATCAGAATGCACCTCAATGCATAAGAGAAACTCTAACAGACATGAGCAACTTGATTTCTTCCAGCTCCATAATAGTCGGAGATTTTAACACTCCTTTGGCAGTGAGGGATCGATCCTCCAACAAAAAGCTGAGTAAAGAAATTTTAGATTTAAATCTAACCATCCAGCATTTAGATCTAGCAGACATCTACAGAACATTTCACCCTAACAAAACTGAATACACGTACTTCTCATCAGCCCACGGAACTTACTCCAAAATTGATCACATCTTAGGTCACAAATCTAACCTCAGTAAATTTAAAGGAATAGAAGTTATTCCATGCATCTTCTCGGACCATCATGGAATAAAACTTGAGCTGAGTAACAACAGGAATCTACATACTCATACAAAAACATGGAAGTTAAATAACCTCATGCTGAACGATAGCTGGGTCAGAGATGAGATCAAGAAGGAAATTGCCAAATTTTTGGAACTGAACGACAATGAAGACACGAACTATCAGAACCTCTGGGACACTGCAAAGGCAGTTCTAAGAGGGAAATTTATAGCGCTGCAAGCCTTCCTCAGGAGAATGGAAAGAGAGGAAGTTAGCAACTTAACGGGACATCTCAAGCAACTGGAAAAGGAAGAACACTCCAACCCCAAACCCAGTAGAAGAAAAGAAATAACCAAAATCAGAGCAGAACTAAATGAAATTGAAAACGAAAGAACAATACAACAGATCAATAAATCAAAAAGCTGGTTTTTTGAAAAGGTCAACAAAATAGATGAACCATTGGCCAACCTAATCAGGAAAAAAAGAGTAAAATCTCTAATCTCATCAATCAGAAATGACAAAGATGAAATAACAACAGACTCCTCAGAAATCAAAAAAATCCTTAATGAATATTACAAGAAACTTTACTCTCAGAAATATGAAAACCTGAAGGAAATGGACGGATACTTGGAAGCTCGTCACCTTCCAAAACTTAACCAGAATCAAGTGGAAATGTTGAACAGGCCCATTTCAAGTTCGGAAATAACATCAACCATACAAAACCTCCCCAAAAAGAAAAGCCCGGGACTAGATGGTTTCACATCAGAATTCTACCAAACCTTTAAAGAGGAAATAATACCTATATTACTCAAACTCTTCCAAAATGTAGAAAAAGAAGGAAGACTCCCCAACACCTTCTATGAAGCAAACATCACCCTGATCCCCAAACCAGGAAAAGACCCAACAAAAAAAGAAAATTATAGACCAATATCACTAATGAATATAGACGCAAAAATATTCAACAAGATCTTAACAAACAGAATCCAGCAACATATCAAACAAATCATATATCATGATCAAGTTGGCTTTATCACAGGGTCTCAAGGCTGGTTCAATATACGTAAATCTATAAATGTAATTCAGCACATAAACAAAGTAAAAAACAAAGACCATATGATCCTCTCAATCGATGCAGAAAAAGCTTTTGATAACATCCAACATCCTTTCATGATCAGAACACAAAAGAAAATTGGTATAGAAGGGACATTTCTTAAACTGATAGAGGCCATATACAGCAAACAGACAGCCAATATCATATTGAACGGAGTTAAATTGGAAACATTTCCACTTAGATCTGGAACCAGACAGGGCTGCCCATTGTCTCCATTGCTTTTTAACATTGTAATGGAAGTTTTAGCCACCGCAATTAGGGAAGAAAAGGCGATCAAGGGCATCCACATAGGGTCAGAAGAGATCAAACTTTGGCTCTTCGCAGATGATATGATTGTATATCTGGAAAACACCAGGGACTCTACTACAAAACTCTTAGAAGTGATCAAGGAATACAGCAATGTCTCAGGTTATAAAATCAACATTCATAAATCAGTAGCCTTTATATATACCAACAATAGTCAAGTTGAAAAAACAATTAAGGACTCTATCCCATTCACAGTAATGCCAAAGAAGATGAAATATTTTGGAGTTTATCTAACATAAGATGTGAAAGATCTCTATAAAGAGAACTATGAAACTCTAAGAAAAGAGATAGCTGAGAATTTTAATAAATGGAAAAACATACCATGGTCATGGCTGGAAGAATCAACATTGGTAAAATGTCCATACTACCGAAAGCAATATATACCTTCAATGCAATCCCTATTAAAGTTCCACTGTCATACTTTAAAAATCTTGAAAAAACAATACTTCATTTTATATGGAATCAGAAAAAACCTCGAATAGCCAAGACATTACTCAAAAATAAAAACAAAGCAAGAGGAATTACGCTACCAGACCTCAGACTATACTACAAATCTATAGTGATCAAAACAGCATGGTAGTGGCACATAAACAGAGAAGTAGATGTCTGGAACAGAATAGAGAACCAAGAGATGAACCCAGCTAGTTACCGTTATTTAATCTTTGACAAGCCCATTAAAAACATTCAGTGGGGAAAAGATTCTCTATTTAACAAATGTGCTGGGTGAACTGGCTGGCAACCTGTAGAATACTGAAACTCGATCCACACCTTTCACCACTAACCAAGATAGACTCTTACTGGATTAAAGACCTAAACTTAAGACATGAAACTATAAAAATACTAGAAGAGAGTGTAGGGAAAACCCTTCAAGAAATTGGGTTGCGTGATTTTTTTATGAGAAGGACCCCCCGGGCGATTGACCCAGCTTCAAAAATACACTTTTGGGACTTGATCAAACTAAAAAGTTTCTGCACAGCCAAGAACACAGTAAGTAAAGCAAGCAAACAGCCCACAGAATGGGAGAAGATATTTGCTGGTTATGTCTCTGACAAAGGTTTAATAACCAGAATCCACAGAGAACTCAAATGCATTAGCAAGAAACGAACAAGGGATCCCATCACAGGCTGGGCAAGAGAATTGAAAAGAAACTTCTCCGAAGAAGAAAGGCGAGTGGCCTTCAGACATATGAAAAAATGCTCATCATCTTTAATCATCAGAGAAATGCAAATCAAAACTACTCTGAGATATCATCTAACTCCAGTGAGACTAGCCTATATCACAAAATCTCAAGACCAGAAATGTTGGTGTGGATGTGGAGAAAAGGGAACACTTTTGCACTGCTGGTGGGAATGCAAACTAATACATTCCTTTTGGAAAGATATATGGAGAACACTTAGAGATCTAAAAATAGATCTGCCATTCAATCCTGTAATCCCTCTGCTGGGCATATACCCAGAAGACCAAAAACCACATCATAACAAAGATATTTGTACCAGAATCTTTATTGCAGCCCTGTTCATCATTGCTAAGTCATGGAAGAAACCCAAGTGCCCATTGATGCACAAATGGATTAATAAACTGTGGTATATGTTCACCATGGAATACTATGCAGCCTTAAAGAAAGATGGAGACCTCACCTCTTCATATTTACATGGATGGAGCTGTAACATATTCTGCTCAGTAAAGTGTCTCAAGCATGGAAGAAAAAATATCCAATGTATTCACCCCTACTATGAAACTAACTTAGGACCTTTACATGAAGCTATAAACAAGTTTCAACCTAAGAACAGAGGGAAGGGGGAAAGCGTGGGGAGGGAGGCGGGAGGTGGCTAAAGGGAGGGGGATTGAATGGATCACACATGTGGTGCATCTTACAAAGGTACATGTGAGCCTTGGCAAATGTGGAATGTAAATGTCTTGACAAAGTAACTAGGATGATGCCAGGAGGCCTATGTCAACTAATGAGATGAAAATGTGTCAAATATTCTATGAAACAAGTGTATGATGCCCCATGATCATATTGATGTACACAGCTATGATTTAATAAAAAAAAAATAAAAAAAATAAAAAATAAAAACGTTAATTATGTAACATCTAGTTGGTTCATTGTTGTTATTTTTATTTTTATTTATTTATTTTTTCATTGTTGGGGATTCATTGAGGGTAAAATAAGCCAGGTTACATTGATTGCAATTGTTAGGCAAAGTAGAAGGGACATTTCTTAAACTGATAGGGGCCATCTACAGCAAACCCACAGCCAATATTGTATTGAATGGAGTTAAATTGAAATAATTTCCACTCAGATCAGGAATGAGACAAGGCTGCCCATGGTCTCCACTGCTCTTTAACATTGTAATGAAAGTTTTAGTCACCACAATTAGAGAAGAAAAGGCAATCAAGGGTATCCATATAGAGTCAGAAGAGATCAAACTTTCCCTCTTCGCAGATGATATGATTGTATATCTGGAAAACACCAGGGATTCTACTACAAAACTCTTAGAAGTGATCAAGGAATACAGCAGCATCTCAGGTTACAAAATCAACATTCATAAATTGGTAGCCTTTATATATACCAACAATAGTCAAGCTGAAAAAAGAGTTAAGGACCCTATTCCATTCACAGTAGTGCCAAAGAAGATGAAATACTTGGAAGTTTATCTAACAAAGGACATGAAATATCTCTATAAAGAGAACTATGAAACTGTAAGAAAAGAAATAGCTGAAAATGTTAACAAATGGAAAACATGCCATGCTCATGGGCTGGGAAGAATCAACATTGTTAAAATGTCCATACTAACCAAAGCATATACAATTTTAATGCAATCCTTATTAAAGCTGCACCTTCATACTTTAAAGATTTTGAAATAACAATACTTCATTTTATATGGAATCAGAAAAAACCTTGAATAGCCAAGACATTACTTAGAAGTAAAAACAAAGCAGGAGGAATCACACTACCAAACCTGAGACTGTACTATAAATCGATAGTGATCAAAACAGCATGGTACTGGCACAAAAAGAGAGAAGTAGATCTGGAACAGAATAGAGAACCAAGAGATGAATCCAGCTACTTACCGTTATTTGATCTTTGACAAGCCAACTGAAAACTTTCAGTAGGGAAAATATTCCCTATTTAACAAATGGTGCTGGGTGAACTGGCTGGCAACCTGTAGAAGACTGAAACTGGACCCACACCTTTCACCATTAACTAAGTTAGACTCTCACTGGATTAAAGATTTAAACTTAAGACATGAAACTATAAAAATACTAGAACACAGTGCAGGGAAAACCCTTGAAGTAATCGGTCTGGGAGAGTATTTTATGAGGAGGACCCCCAGGGCAATTGAAGCAGCTTCAAAAATACATTACTGGGACCTGATCAAACTAAAGCTTCTGCACAGCCAAGAACACAGTAAGTAAAGCAAGCAAACAGCCCTCAGAATGGGAGAAGATATTTGCAGGTTATGTCTCCGACAAAGGTTTAATAACCAAAATCCACAAAGAGCTTGCCGCGGACCACCCTGTCGATGGGCTCCAGTCCGAGGGAAAGCAGGGAGAAGGAACGAGGAAGGTTGAGAGATCGGCGGAGGAATGACAGTCTGGCACACTACGGGTTAAAGTATGCAGCTGCAAATTTTACTGAGAGCATATGTTGGTATTTATACATTTTCTTTCCAAGGTTCAAACAATGTAATCTTCATTCTGCTTATGTTTGTAAATTATCTTTGTGTCTGCATATGCGGTTTATCATGCATTACATGTTTTCAAGGTTTTGCTCTCCGGAGGGAGGTGATTATCAGTAACACCTGTTTACTCCCTCTTTAGGAATGTCAAGGCTTACAACTCCTCTCAGTCCTGTAACTCTTTTCAGTTTCTTATGATCTTATTTTTTTTTAAAACAGCTGGACATATTCTTTTATGTATAATGCTTAACTTCTTCTATATATATTTTCTATATATTTTTACTCCTATTAGTAACTATACTTTGATTCATAATTGATTGTTTGACAAACATTAAAATACTCTATTGATTTGTATTACATATGAAAATTAGTGAAGCAAGATGTTTGAACAAATTCTTATTGTGGGAGGTTATGTCTTGTAAAAGTTCTGCTCTAGTTCACTGATATTTATGGTGGGAAAAACCTCTTTGTGTGCTCATTAGTGGTGCCACTGAGTCTAGCAAGCTCATGAGGTTGTGTTATATTTGGATCAACAGTGTATTGTGTTCATTCTTAAGAAAGTACATATTGATAGTTTATCAGAACAAACAGACTTCTGGTACAGAATGACAAACACATGAATAGATGCCACAATCTTTAAACTTAAGCGGGTGACTGAGCATGCTAGGCAACATTTTTGATGCTGTGCATACTGGGGGTGCTGGGGGCTAAGCTCCGTGGAGCACAATCCACCTTCCCGTCATTCTAGAACGCGGACAGCGCCGCCTCACTACGGCTGTGGTGCCGTGGGCGCGGCATTTCCCCCTTTTTTGTTTTTAAACCGCAGTTCAAAGACTTCTTGGCGTATAGAGTTGATAGAAGAAAACAGACACCGTATGAGACATGGTAACAGTAACACAACACAAAATAATAGACAGCCAATTATGGTTATGAATACAATACACTGGATCCAGTCAAGAGGATTGAGTGCTTTAAATCTACTAGTTAAAGATTGAGCCAATGTGTTAAGAGAAGTTATTGGTAAATGAGCTTGACTCATGGCTGTAATATCTTGTTGTAAGCCGTGTAAATTATGTGTTATATCATTGTCTCTCCAAACACCTTGTAAATGTGCTTGCACTTTACTCCATGATTCAGACATGTTGTATGGTAAAGGTGTAATGCAAATAGCCTGAAAGGCAGAATGACACTTTGTTTGTAGCTTCTGTTGTATGTACTTAATGTCCTGACCTAAAGCTAAGACTACTTCTTCTAATACATTTAATTTAGCTTCAAGCTTATTATCAATACTAGCTTGTGTCATTAAGGCCAAAGTTACATTACTGCTAAGAGTATTAACATAGTGTGCTGTATGCACTTGCTGCACTAAAGCTGTAGTAGCTACAGCAAAAGTAGTGATTATAGAAATTAAAGCTGCAATGTCTAAAATTAAAGCTGCCACAAATCTCTTAGGCCTAATTAATTCATTAAGTGTTTCTAACACTTGTAATGCTGCATTATCATACCATGGATTGTTTTGCAGATCTACAGGTAACATTACATATGAAGGCCTTTTTACAATTAACATAATATTCAGCAATCTATTATTTACATGAAATATATCAGAAGAAGTAATACTATTGGTTATTTTGCATGCAGTACATGTGACCTTATAAGAATTATTATGTTCAACTATGCTAAAAAAGGCAGTGGGTGCTAATAATAGTGCATAGGGATATCCTACACACACTCTTACTGGTATGGCTGCAGGGCTTGTCATGCCTGGTTTTCTTTCTAAAATCATATTTGTTGCAGCTACTAATTGAAATAAATCATAATGAATTTGAATTTTATTTTGCTGTTGTGCAACCTATATAGGTTCTACTAAACCAGCTGAATACCATCGTCTTATTTTTTGAGGAGGAAAAGATGACCATCTATATTTATGATATTTTACATCATTATCTGTTAAATATTTCTCATAATCAATTGTTCCAGAGGTGGCAGAATAATCCCAAATAACTAATTTGGAGTTAACTGGGACATGTTGACTGGCTGCTTCTGCAAAGCCACATGACAGCCAGACGGGAGTTTTAGTTAAAGATGAATCCCAGAATTGATTTATATCTCTATATTTTTCTTTGCAGTTGGGGATAGGTAATGTAGTTACCTCTTCAAAAGTTTCATTAAATGTCATATGTCCTAAGGTTTGAAGTTCATATTCCTAAACATAACATTTAGTTGCATCTGCGGGATCTGGAGCGTCAGTTAAGAACACTCTAGAGCTAGTTTGCACACAAAATGGTGGGGCTCTCCCTCTTAAGGTGAGACAAATAGGGAGTGAGTCTACTCTGTCTGTAAAGTTAACAGAGGAAGAGGCATGACCCCGTGACTCTGAATCTTGTAATCCTCCCAAACGGAGGGTATCATTAGTTAAAATTTTTATAGGCTCTTGATCCAGCCACCCTACAGGGTGTAACAAAGGTGGATTAGGGATGTACGCCCAATAGGCTGCACTTTCTACTTTAGGGCTGGACAAGAGAGTCAAAAATGCTGCAAAATACATTACAGGAGTTAAAGCTTTGCCTTGAGACAACAGTAAACGTTTTGCCTCCTGAGTAAGAGTTCTAACTTGCGTCTACGTGATCTTGTTTGTTGTCGGCGGATGCACTTTCACTTTCTCCAGCCGATGTGTGAGGTTTCGCAGAAGCCGCTGGCGTCTCCTCCTGCGTTGTCTTTTCCGGAGGAGCCGGCTTGACCAGTCGGTCTGGAATCCAGATGGGGGATTCGGCATCCTGTGGAAAAACACAAGCATACCCTCGTCCCGAGGTTATGAGGACATCTGGCCCTTTCCATAATCCAGTTAATAAATCTTTCCAAAGAACTTTGGGCAAGACGCTTTTTGTTTCCGGCTGCCAATGTACAAATGCCGGTGTGTGGTTATTTGAATTAACATTTAAATGATTTAATACAAATAAAGCATGTGATAAAATGTGATGAGGAGAGAAATATGTATGGGCCTTTTGTAGGCGCTCAATTTGTAGTTTTAATATTTGGTTGGATCGCTCCACAATGGCCTGCCC